>NC_081411.1:116940885-117120885 GCF_030272615.1 Cryptomeria japonica
CTAAGATTCAAATTGGTTTTCTGCTAGTGTTAAATTTGATTTGATAAGGGTTAGAGTTAGGGTTAGGGTAAAATTCTGTTTACAATTAGGGTTAGGGTTTCAATTTTTTATAGGGTTAGGATACAATTTTGTTTACTATTAAAATTAGGTTGAATTTTGTTTAGGGTTAGGATTAAATTTTAAATTAAGGTTAGGTTTCTAATATTTGGTTTAGTTTTAGAGTTAGCGTTTGATTTATGATTTGGATTATTTAGGATTAGGTTCCACTTGGGTTTGTTAGACTTAAAATTTGTTTTGATTTAGTGTTAGGGTTCAATTTGGTTTACAAGTTAGTTAGTTTTATAGTTGACATTTAATTTGGTTTAGTATTAGTGTTTGATATTGATTTTCATAAGGTTCATTTAGTTTTATTTTATTAATTTTAAAATAATTGAACCGTTCTAAAATTAAAATAAATTAAGAACTAAAATCTATACATAAAATGAACAATAATGTTTTGATTATTTGAGTAAATAATCATATATTAAATAAACAAAGAAATCACTACGATATTTTCAAAATGTAAATATTATTATATAATTAAAGTAAATTTTAATTCTTAAAATTCATAAAATAATATTATCTATTTTTAAATAGTTAAAAATATGATAGTTATAATTTTGATTTAATAATAAATAAATAAGTACTAATTATAATTTTAAAATAAGTTAAAAAACTAAAATCTAAATTAAAAAACACCTTGAAAAAAGATAAATTATATTTTTAAATTTAGATTTAAAAACAACTTTTTACTATCTCCTTTTTAACAATCACTTTAATTATAATTTTATATAAGCTAAAAGACTAAAATCTACATAAAGAAACTTTCTATTTTATTTTTAACTTTTATGCATGCAATATTCTAAAATGAAACTATATTCTAATTTTTCAACGAGTAAAATTGAGTTAAATCTATTATTTACATTATAAAATATTTAATAAATCAATATTTATTATGATGTAATTATATAATTTCAAAAAAACTTTGTAATCTTTTATTTCCATTAAAAATAATAAGATAACAAATATAAAATAGATTTACATTAAAAATTGTAAGAAGATAACAAATATATAATTATCACTAACAATTTATTAAACATTCATCAAAAATCAATACATTCATTGTATAAGTTACAAACATTTTAGAAGTTTTTTTTAATTTAAAAAGCCCTTCAAATACAAAAATAGAAAACTGTGATAGCAAATAACCATAGCCATTGCAGACTTGAACATGAATATGAAGGTACATAAGAAGATGGATGGCTTAGCTCACATGTTTGTAATTATCTACAAACAAATTCTACCCCAAACATGGTAAGTCATCCTACAATCATAACTTTGAAACACCCTTTCAGTATAGAAGATCACTCGATATAAGTTTTGATTGCACCAAAGAGAATGAGAACCATGGTTGGTTCCTATCTATATAAAACAATATCAAGTATCATCATGAGAATAATGCAAAAACCTACCAAAACAGTTATTATGCATGTATGAAATGCAAAAGTCGTGGTTTCTCTTTACTTTTGATTCTTTCTTAAATAAAAAAGTGAATCGATTAAAGAAAGCAAAAGTAAGAAAAAAATCCAAATCTAAGACAACAAAATAGAATTAAGCTATCATTAAAGTTTGATATACACACAAAATTTTAAACCTAAAGATGAAATGTATGATTTTATAAAAAATGGAGCACTTGTAGAGTTTAATAATAAATTTATGAAATTTATATCTATATCTAGATTTATTAAAAAACAATTTTACTGGTCATGTAGAATATTTAGAAACCAAATTCAATCATATAGATCTTGCAGGATATTTAGAAACCAAATTCAATCATATAGATTTGCAGAATATTTAGAAACCAAATTCAATCATATAGATCTTGCCTGCTCTAGCTGGCTGAAAGTTCATGTGCTTTGGAGATGAAACAAAATGGAGATGAGATTTTGTTTGCAGGCCACCACTGACCTAAAAGGGAATAGTTGGTGTTGCATGTGTTCAATGGAGATATGTAGGTGATTGTTTCCCTTGCCATTTTTATTGTAGATTGTTTTTTTCTACTTTATCACAAAAGGGTAGATTTCTAACAATGCAAGCAATTTTGCAATTTTTTTTAATTTACTTTGTTTTGGAAATGTACAAATTGACAAATTGACAAATTGGTTGACAGCTAAATGCACATCAACTTAAATGAGCCTAATATGTCTCTTGGCATAATTCCGATACCATTTGTAATGTCCCCTATTTATAGGCTATCAATTCCCAAAGGTAAACATACATTGCTAACTAGTATATTACATTAATTCATAGTAGATCATTAAATTTGTCCACAATTCAATGTAATGTTGACATTACTTCAGTCATAATTCGTAATCCTTTTTCATTCTTAATCCCAAAAGAGCGCATTGGCTTGTCTTTCAATTATTATGTATATATATGAAATTAAGTATGATTGTCATACATATTGCAGTCTATATTATTATTATTAATATTACTACTAAATTTTGCATAAGAATATTATCCAGCACATCCCCATGCATACCACCAAGAACAAGGATGTTATTCCCTGTAACTTAATAAGAGTTCTGATCTGATTTGATTGATGATGTGATGCCACTGGAGGCTTTTTTATTCCTTTCCTTTATATATCTCAATGAGATGGAGAGGTCACACCTTTTCATCATGTATGCCCTTTGGCAAGAGACACACCTTTTCACCATAAGCACTCTTTAAAAGAATGTCTGTCCTTTGAAAGGGACAGAACCTTTCACAATCAGATCTCCACTTCTTATTTAAATCAGATCTACACTTTTGATTCCCAAATTATTATATCTCATGTTTGAGTGAGTCACAACTTTTTCATTCCATGTCTTTTGACCATTCAATAACTCAATCAAATTTTAATCATATTCTTTTATATTTATATTTTTATTCTTTTGAAATTGAATTTTATTATTATTATTTACTACTGTATTCTAGTTCAAAGTGGGGACATTACATCTTGCTCAAAGATTGGGCATATTGCTTTAGAGGCTAATGTTTGATTGTAATCTAAAGTTTTGGAAACCGAGCTAGTGAAGATGAAAAGTTTGTCTACTCCAACATGTGCTTGTTTGGACTATTGTGAGTTCTGTCAGCCGCGAGCAGAACTCAGGCAGGGATAGTAACGGATGCCTTATTGACAGTGTGTCTTGCGACACCTGCCAATAAGAATTCAATATCAGGATCACTCTCACCAGTTGACATAAGATCCATCAAGAATGAGTAACGGAGACGGTTACCTCATTTGTGTATGCCATGTAACACCGACTCATCTATTTTCATGTTAAATATAAACAGTAATCATTTTTCTGTATGAAGAGGCTCCATACATTGTGGCAATATAATTGAAATAAATCTGTTTTCAGAAAGCTGTTTCAAATTCCTTAAATCTGTGCGAGTGTTTAAGCGTCTTTCAGAACTTGGTATCTTTCAGAGTCGAGCATTCTGAGCAATATTTTTATTCTAAATCACTAGGAATCTGCAATCAAATCATATCTTCCAGAAGGTTGAAAGATTAATCCAGAAATGGCTCTATTCTATTCACTTTTATTTACCAGATTGTTGACAGAACACTTTTGTTTTCACAAAAATCCTTCAAAAAAGCGAGCTAGTGAATATAATTTCAAGAATCTAAATGTCTTTACCTAAAGACCACATTCTTCCAGTTTGACAAATAATATCTCAGTTGAAGAATATGGAATCTATGGTGCATGAAATGACTCAGGTAAGAAGATTGTGAATTTCGCACAAAAGAGGGAGTTATATGGGGCTTCTTTGCTTGTATGCAGGAATTAGACTAGCATTTTTTAGGGTAAAAAGAACATAAATTACATTGAAATTGTTCTTGTTGTTGAGGGGAAGATGTTTGTGCTGTCCTCACCCTTTTATTTCTCTTTAGAGGAATTTCCTCCACCTCTTCTTTCTCTGATGATTCATGATGATGAGGTTTCCTTTATACCATACTGTCTCTATGTAGGTCTTGGGCTACTTAGTGATGTTCTTCCCTGTAACCTTGGCCTTAGGAGGCATAATCTCTTCAGTTATTTTGGTATTTGAACCATAACGTTTTTGGTTGATGCAACCATCTTTGATGATCCATCAATGAATTCATCTGACAACCCAAAGATCCTATAACCACATCTTCTGCCTAAGCAGCAAATCCATGGCATAGAGTGTTTTTGCTGATTGCTTCCCACTTGTGGTAGAATCAACTTCTACACAGCTTTTTCATGAGTAACATGAGTAAGCATGTAGAATTTCCACAAATAATTCATAAGAAAAAATAGAGTGCTTGGTTTGTAATTCGATTCCATTAGAGTCAAGAGCATTCTGAGCAATATTTTTATTCTAAATCACCTGGAATTTGAATTCAAATCATATCTTCCGAAAGGTAGAAGAATTTATCCAGAAATGGCTCTGTTCTACTCACTTTTATTTACCAGATTGCTGAAAGAATACTCTGTTTCCACACAAATGCTTCAAAAAGAGGAACTACTGAATACAATTTCAAGAATCTAAATCCGTCTTTATCTGAAGACCACATCCTTCCAGTTTGACAATTAATATCTCAATTGAAGAATATGGAATAAATGGTGTTTGAAATGACCTAAGTCAAAGGATTGTGAATTTCGAAAAAAACAGAGAGTTACATAGAGCTTCTTTGCTTGCATGCAGAAATCAGACTAGCAATTTTGAGGATAGAAAGAACATAAATTACTGGCACATCAAATGCACCAACCACTGTGCAAGTCTCAGAAGCTCTAACAAGCTATTTCCAAATTATGCAGGCTAAAGCACGAAACTAGCCTAGCCTTAGTAATTAAAGCTAATTAAAGAACAAAAGTTAATCTATCAAACTGAAACATCTTCAGAAATCTCAGTCCGAACGATATTAATCATTTAATGAGTAAGAGATTGACCTAAGCCAAGTTAACTAAGGTATCGTTGCAATGGATTTGGAAAAGTAAAACTGCAAGCAAGGAAAAAGTATAACATACATAAGGAGAAGTATCTAAGATTGACTTAGAAACCCAATGATTAACCAGGTTAAAGTTTATACCACGACTTAAGCAGATTATGGTTATCACAATGACAAATCAATCATAAGAAGAAATTTTTTGAAGAAACATCTTAAGCGCAGTAACCTATTAGGTCTGTAATGTGGCTTGACTTTGTATGAATACAACTGGGCTTCAAGAAAATAGGTTGCTCTGAATATCACTCTTATTGTTCAAGTTCAAGCAATGTAGAGGAAAGCAATTGTTAACTAATTCTGTAAGTGGACATCTTAAATTTTAATTGTAGACTGGAAGGAAAACTGTGGGAATTCAATTAATCTAATGATTGTTCATTATGATTTAATCTAGCGATCCAAACATGAACCAGTTTTAAAATGAAATTATAAAAGTAAATATTATACCTTATCCTTCAACCATTTAAAATATGTCCATAGCTCATATGGAAAAGAATAACCTACAGAGCCTTGAATCCCTTAATGCCTAAATTTCATTATTTGATCTAATGAACCGATTATAGTTTAGTTTATTTTCTTTATAATGACATTAAAAGACTGAATAAAATGCCTTACACATGATATTATTTTGACAGGGTACAAATAAAACTTGTGGCATCAGGGTTTCGAATATGTCTAGAGGAGTCTCTAAATAGCATTGCAAAGTGACATAATGAATGTCCAATGTCTAGAATGAAACATAGAAGCCATACTTGGAAAAAACATAAGACAACATATTGACATCAGTCTAGATCCTGTCCATAACTGACACAGAAAGCAAGAAAAAAGCCTTACAGATATATAACATTCAGTGGTCATCAAAATGAGGAAACTTACAAAAGCCTTATAGATACATAAGAGAGTCCTTTTTACATTTTGATAATTAGCAGTAGTTGGAAGAAAGAGTTCATCAAAGTGGTCCAGTAGCAAAAGTCAGAAGATAAGGATAAGTTATAACATTACCTTGGCCTAGACAAGTCCCCGGCCCTTTAACACCAGTCCAATCCTTGAAGAATTTTGAAATTCCATCACTGCTCCAAAATGCGTGCTTTAGGAGATTGTATGATCGTTAGACTTGATTTCAGTATCGTATTGGCCAAATTTTTTAAGGAAGTCTTTCTCACTTAATTTTAAAAAAGAAGCCAGATTGGGTAGACGCTTGGATTGTTGCTTTGTCCTCAGATATTTGAAGAGTTCATAGCGGGGTTTGAGCCTTTTCTCTACGCTGTAATTCAATAGTATAGGACTTGAAGCAACAATGCTGGGCATGAGACCTGCAGTGTGTATCAAGAAATCCATGTTTTCCTTTACTTTCTTCGTTGAAATACGCAATACTCTAGGGTTACTCTTAATAATTGGAAGAATTTCCTCCTCTGCCAGACCAAGGCTCGCCATATGCTTAATCTTCTTATCCAAGGTTTCAAAACTATGGCCAAGAACTGCATTGAGGACTCGCAAAAATGTTGTGGAACCTTCCAAAATGCCTATATTATTCTTCACGTACTCCATTTTAGGTTTCACCTTCTTCTCGAAATCATTCGTCAAAAGCTCAGGTACTGTTTTGAGAGCCTGGCACAAATGGACATTTGAGCCAAATACGTTTCTAAGATGGGCTATTCTAGGACCTAGCGTGTTTTCTAAGCTAAAGCTAAGCAATCTCGGGGTGTGAGATATAATCCCAGGAGTCAAGCCCAAATTTTTCAGGACTTCCATCTTGGGCTTCAACTGCCCATCCACAGTGAGCAAAATAATGGATGGGTCGTTAACAATGGTGTTCTTAAGCTGGTTGTCAGTAAATCCGGAATCCTTCAACAGATGAATGGCTTCTCTAGCAGTGTGATCAGATTTGTTCCTCAATAGATCTGGTCTTCTTCTCATGACTCTTGTCACTTGAGAAGAGGAAAACCCACATTCTTTTGTTAAAAAATCTGAAACGACATTGAGGGAGGGTGTAGAAGGAAATGAAGATGACGATGAAAGTGGAGCGAACTGTAGAAATCTTAAAGATTGCAGTGAAAATGTTGAAGAGAGGCTTGAAAAACATCTCATTGAACAAAGAAAGCACTTAGACCACAAAACTACCATTATATTTATTGGAAGATACGAGCAGAGAAGAACGAGATTTTTGTAGCTGCAACTTGCGGCGACCAGAGGGATTTAAGGACATTTGATCAGAGCTTTCTTCATCATCTAGGTTTAGGGTTTATTAGCACGCATTTCAGACAAGATGATGGTAAAAATCCTTTTGAGCTCATTCTATTCCTATCCTTAATGTTTGAGCTTCCCTTTTTTGGTTCGGTTCCCCTTAGCACTTATCTTTTTTCTCATTTTGGAGCAAGATTTCTTTTATCAAACTACCCCATTCTTCGAATTAGTATATTTTTATTTTTTTAAGTTTTTAAAAATAATTAAAAAATTATTCGATTTGAATTTTCTATGATCAAAATTCATGATATAGATAATTGTAATGGTGAAAAGTATACATCTTAATTTTTTTCTTTTGTTCAAGGGAGTTAAACGATCCATGTATATAAAAACCCTATGTAGTTTATTTTGTTTTGCAAATAGTTGTTGACTTTTATAATCTTTGGCATTTGTAGTTGATGCAAACTATTCCTAAGATTCAAGAGGCCGATTGCTAACCAACTTCACCAAGTAGCAGTTGATTTTTTTGTTCAACACTATTGTTGCTTTGTAGTCTTCGTAGGAGTTAATTTAGGAGTTTAGTGTCTCTATTAAGAAGGTAATGTAAGGGTCGTTGATGAAATAAAAGGTGTACGTGGAATCGTAGGAGTTAGTTTTTAAGAGGTGTAATTCTCAATTTTTGTGTAATGAATACAAAGAAGAGTTTTGAGGATTATGAAGTCTAATATTTTGTTTGTTTGTGTATGTTGTGCTTATTTCCTATGTTATACAAAGAGCGTGTTTATTTGATTGCAGGATCTAAGGAATCGTCTACATCATTTTGGTTGATCAAAGCAATTTGCTCTTGTTCCTGTGAGCCTTTGTGCTACATAGTAGAGTTTGTTGCTATGTTTCTTCATTTCTTGTGAAATCGTCCCTTTATTCCCCTCATACTCATATATAGAGTGCTAAAAGATTGACCATAAAAGAGGAATGTGAACAACTTTGTGCATTGACTGTGAAAGAGGAGTGTGAACAACTTTGTGTAGTACATGTATTCTATTGAGGAGAGTTTACAGTGTAGATAAATAATTAGGGACTAGAACATGATGGAAAATCTATAATAAGTTCAAAGAAACTTGTGTAAGTAGATTTTTATGTGAGCTCTTTTTCTTCTTTTCATATGATGAAGCTTGAGCTTGGGTACACTACTTTTATCATGACAATCAATCACAAGAAGAGTGTCTTGTAATCTTTATAATTTATATTTTCTATTTTGCTACATAGACCTGTTTCTCCCTACATCTAGTTGCAAATGGAATCCACATGATAGAGACCATTGGTTGTTAAGCAATGCAAAATATTTGGTGACTCGTCTGACCAGCAGAGGGGAATAGTCGTTGTCATTTTTTGAGATGCATTATAGTTGCATACATAGGTGGGTCCTCTACCCTGACAAGATTTAAATTTGCAACCATCTTAGTAGTTTATAGTCAATCTCTTTGTTCAAATTTCTTATAGGGGCATGATTTAAATCTACTTTGTAATAGTGACTATGTTGACTATTGCTAGGAGTTGTGACATGGATAGTTCTACATATATGAAGAAGATCCAATTTGTATTCCAAGTTTGTGTTAATCTTTGTGAAGGGATGAAGAATAGTAATAAAATGTTCATTTCTAGTAGATAGATTATCTATTCAAAAGGGGAGAGGAGAAGAGAGTTGCAACTCTATTTTAATGTGGTGGATATGGTTGTGGATCCAAATATGGAGCTATATTCCAAAATGTAAGAAGGAGAATAACTAGAGTGGAAGAATATATAAGGCAAAGACAAATGCAAAAGCTAACAAAGGAGCAAAAAATAAGGTTGTGAAATTTAGAATATGAGTTGGCGGAGTTATGATGGGTATTGGATGGAAATGAAACATGCAATAAACAAAGGCAAAAAAAATAAATCTACAACAAAAGTGTTAAAGAGTGAAAAGGTGAAAAAGAATGGCGAGGAAAACTGTTCACCTTGTGGGCAAGCACCATTCTCAAAGAGGATATCCATTGAGTCATGGATTAGACAAGGAGTGGAACTACTAGAATAGTTAAAGATAGAAACCCTTGAAGACTTGGCAAAAATATTAATGTATAAAAGACCTTTGAATGAGGTATTCAAGAGTAACAAAGAGCATAGATAGATGAATGGGATGATGATAAAGAGGATGAGTGAGATAGAGTTTTTCAATTTTATTACATCGGAGAAGAAGAAGGCATTGAAGATTACAATGCAGAAAGAGAAGAATTGAAAGGTTGTAATGAGAAGGAAAGCAACCTATCACAAAGAGGATGCCAAAATTGTTGCAAAAATGGAAGCAATCCACGTTGGAGAGGAAATTACAATAGAGATGGGGATCTTTGGAAGCCCCATACGTGATGAAGATTTGATATTTTTAGAGTACACAACTTGTCAAAAACAACTAGAAGAATGTTTAGAGGATCCCATTAGTGATGAAAAAGGATTAGAAGGTCATCACTTCCCTAGGGAGAGGACAAGGATAATTGAGGGAGAGAGTAAATATATGAATAATAATGGTATAAAGGACAATGTCAAAATGGATTATTGTGAAAAACATCACATTGAGCTAAGAAATGAAGGCCATCTCACAAAGTATGTAAAGGAAAGTACGCCTAATGGCATTATTGAAAAAAGAAGAAAACACTTTTGGGAGATTTGTATTCCCTTAACTTGATTTTTGCCTTATATGATTTATGTGTAAGTGATATAAATGGTGTAAAAAACAATGATGATTTTCAATGGAGGAGAATTCCTAAGCCTTGAAAGAGTTGGGAAAAGAGGAAGAAGACCAACTAGCAAAGGACGATGATCTCTATTTCAACAAGTGGTTGGAAGAGAAAAAAGAAAAAATGTGATGATTTGAAAAGATATTTAATCTGGTGGAAGGGAATGTCATGGCTTGGTTTTTTGAGTTGGCAAAATGGTTAGCAACCTCAAACAAAAGGCAATCCTGCATTGCCAAAAGAGTGTAATAGTTAGGTGGTTAAGATTATTATTGTTTTAATTGTTGAAGAGTGTTCATGTAAATAGGCTTTGAACTAGGAGGTTCAAAATTCTAAAAGATGGTTTGAATGATGCAACTATTTCTTTATCGTTGTTTCTTAGTAGTCTTCGTAAGAGTTGATTTAAGAAATGATTATTATGTTTTAGACTAATATTGCTTAGTAGTCTTTGTAGGAATTAATTTAGGAGTCTAGTTATTCTGTTAAGGATTTTATTTAGGAGTTTGTTGATGATTAAAAGGGATAGTTGGAATCATAGAAGCCAGTCTTTTCCTAGAGATGTAATTATTAAGCTTTGAATAATGAATATAGACCAGAGTTCTTGGAGAAAGAAGTTTAATATTTTTGTTTGCCTCTATATACCATGCTTATTTCCTTTGTTATACAAAGGGTATGTTTATTAATTTGTAGGACAAATGTTTTGAAGGTGCTTTTAGATGATTATAGATCTGCAATGTGATGTCTTGTGGAACAATATAGCAATTTTTGGCTTAAGGCTTAAATAGTTAGTAAAAGATGTATGTTGCTTAGAAAGGACATAGATAGTTTGTGATCTTAATATACTTTCTAGATTGAAGGAAAGAGTCAACCTCATCATAGGTGAGGATCTAAAAGATTACAAAGGATTGATCAAACAAATAGATGAAGAAGCAATTAAAATGATAGAGGAGGTGGTTTCAATATACCTGTGCTCTTTGAAGCATTTGTGCTAGAGTAGGCCCGGAAGTGAATTTTGTTTGTGCGGATTAGTCAGAAGAAGTAAGCTAACGAGGATATAAATGAAGATTGTGGTCTGGAAATCTATATGGATATGGACAAGAGATAGGACAAGAGAGAAATGTAGAAGTATAAGTAATGGTGCATCTATCCAGTGGGAGCTTTCAGAGATCTGATCTTGCTTCCTATTTTGATGCGGTTGATGCTCTCGGGTGAGGAGTTAAGGTTGAGGTTTTCTAATTGCAAAAAAATGGTTACAAAAGCATGGTATCCTTATTAGGGGAGTATTGCAATTATTTATGTTATTCCCAAAAGAGTAAGAGAGAATCAAAGTAAGGTTACGATCTATAGTAGAAAAGAGTTTCAGTAGAAGGACTTGAGTTATTCAAGTTTGTGTCTATTGTTCTTGAATTCAAAGGGGGGGAGAGTTTATGATAGTGCCCTTTGTCCTTGATGTAAAAGGGGGAGAGATATAGAATGGGAGATAGATCAATTGTGAGTACATTTTTCTTTGTTGTTGGTGGTACACTAGTGTTGCCATCAATGACAAAGGGGGAGAATGTTGGAAACTTGAGTTGTTGTGTTATGTTGTCATTGAATGTCAACCTATCTTGTGTTGTCAATGATGTCATTATTTGTTGCAGGAGGTCTAGAGATGTATGTTCTAATGTTGTTGTGTGGTCTAGTAGTAATATTGAGTAAGGTTTGGGTATTTCCAAAAGGTTGGTGTAGTAGAATTTCCAATATGCAAGAAACAATATTTATGTAGGAGAGTGTTTTTAAGTCTCAAGGGAAGAATGATATGCATTCCTTCAATATGTGAAGATTACGGGGTGCAATTCTAGATATAATTTTCATTATCTGTGTATGTTGTACTATCGAGTTTATAGGTCCTTTGTTGCTAAGATGGTGGAGATAGTTATTGTTTTTATAGTGGTGGTCAATCATAATTGGTTTAAAGAATGCTTGGTGGTTTGTTGATTTGTGTATTCAAGTGTTGCAACTTTGAGGAAATGTTTATTTAGTTTGTGCAGTGTTCCAGTTCAATTTTCTGGTGACAATTTAACCAACAAGTGAATTTATAGTGTTTTGAGTTCTATGTTGTCTGCTAGTTTTCTTTTTGATTGATTGTGGCAATGTATCCTATCTGGATCATGCCTTTTTGGTTAGGATATGCTTTGGTGGTTGTGTGTGGATATTGATATGGGTCTCACTATGGTGTGTGTAGATCAACATCAAGTTTTGTGTATGGGAAGATGGTTTTTGGGTTGACTCGTTGGCATGCTACATTGTTTATCTATACATTTCATTCGGTGTCGACCTTGGAGAATGTGTTAGTGTGTGTGGTTCATTGAAAATATTTGGGAAGGATATGTTGTGATGTGTTTGGATCTCCTCTATCTCTTAGAGTGGATCAGAATGAATGTTATAGGTTCGAGTGGCTAAATTTATGTAATTTTGTATATTTTGTCTATGGTCGACCTAGTTTAGGGTATCAATGAATTATCTTGTATATATATGAGTGTAGATGTATGAGTTGTGTACGGGATGTATGTGAATTGATGTGAAGTGGATTTGAATGATGCCAAAACATATTTGGTATAGCAAAAGTGTGAAAGCTAGTTGTGAAGAGCATTGAGATGGAGTTTGAAGTTAGATGTGTTTGCCATGACATTGGTCGCTTGGCATAGTTATTCAAGGACAATTTTATGATTAGGAGATCTTAATCATTTTACTTCATCTGATCCTTTGCACCTGCCAAAAGAAGGTGTGTTCCTTTGGTAGTTTGTGCACATTTGTATCTTTCCTTAAGGCTGTGTGCCTTAGTCTTTTAAGTCCATTCAGGGGTAGTGATCTCCTTGTCCTTGAGCCTAAAAATTGTAATTAGTTATTCATATTGTGCGTGTGATTCTCACCATGGTTTTTCCCCGTTTAGGATTTTTCACGTAAATCTAGTGTTCATGTGTGTGTTCTGCTTTGTGCTTTCATGTTTCATAATTGCAGTGATAAGTTAATTGTGGTTTCAAGTGTAATCAATTAGAAGCAAAGTGTTTTGAGGTCCAGATTGATACACCCCTTCCCCCCCAGTCTTGTGATGTGTTTAGCACATTTGAGTGGAGGTGGTTGAATTATGGTGGGATGAATCCCATGAAGAAGAGGAAAAAGGGAAAGATGAATGGAAGTGGAGGTGTATAAGTTCAATGTGGGATGTGGAAGAAAAATCAAAAGGATGAGGAAAACGAGTAGATAAAAAACATGCATAAGATTTCAAATGTTCACGAGCCTCACTCATGAAACATTTCTTCTTACCCAAGGTGTCTGATATAGGAGGATCTAGGTGCACGAACAATCCTACACAACAAAAAATTTGTTGTTTTCTTTCATTCTTCTTTCTTGTTGTTTTTTTTATTTTTGTCTTTTAGGTGAGATTTCTTTCACTCTTCATACTCCTCTAGCACATCAAAATGTTAAATGAGAATTTGAGAATTTCAAATAGCATTATTTAAAGATATATTTTCAAATTCATTTACACCATTTTGGGTTGGAAAAAATCAACACCCAAGAATAAGTGGGGCATTTAATGCCTCTTGAAATCGATCTAAAATTCAAAAACAATGTTATCTTGAGCCTTAGACAACCAAAGGCGTCTAGGAGTGTAGAAAGTGGAGTTGATTAAAAATTGACAATTTTGGGATTATGATAGGAGGAATCTTGCCTATCACATTGAAGAAGTTTTACCTAGGTAAGTTCAACACTTAGAATGGAAAGGAGAGGAAATTAAATTTGTTATTCTAGAGGGAAAATATACAATGTCTAGAAAGAGGAGAAATAAGAGAGACTTGAAGGTGGGGATTTAACAAGATAAACATACAAGTTTGTAGAGAAAATGTTGCAGATGCCCAAATGGAGTTGGTTGCGAGTGTGAGGAGTTGATTTATATTTGTTTGTTCCAAATTTAAAATTTCTTTCTTGTAGTTACGATTGCATAGTTAACAACAACTTATTTGGAGGAGATAGTTTTAATTTATTGTTGCCTAAAGCTTAATAGGAAAAAAGCTTAAAAATTAAGTAGTTGTTGGAAAGGGGTTAAAGCACCCAATTTTAATAAATAACTTTTATGGGATTTTTGGCTTGAATTTTTGTAGTGTTACTAGTAGATAAATTATGATCAACCTATATTCCTATATATGAAGGTTGGAACTCCTCATGTACAAGTTTTTGAAGCAATTAGAAGATGTGTGTGCATTCAAAATAAATTTTGAAAATTAGTATATTAATGGTTTCTTGTGCATTTTTATGTATTCTTAATGATTTGCATTTCAAAACTTTTTGGACTTATTTGTTTTCCTATGAGTATTATTTTTCAATAGGATAGTCAAGAGATTGGTGTGGTGGCTATGAAGATCAATGCTTCGATTTGAGGTCTTGTTCTTTGATATGTGTCAGATTTGATCATCAAATATACCAACTTATTGTTTGACTCTTAAAGTAGTGGCACTAGAGTGGGTCAAACCGATTAATGGCCTTTGGTGGTAAAACATACGATAGTAATTCAATTAGAAAATAGAGATAAGGTATATGATGACTTGCAAAAACCTAAGAAAAATTACATTGTTAAATAATTTAAAGTTAAAGAGAAAATTAAAAAATCAAAGTGAAATGACAAAGATCCAACATATATATTGGTAGGCATTGTATACAAAGGGATCAAATTATGGTACCACAACCACAACTAGAATATTAGAATTAGGATGAATTTATGTACCATTGGGGATTGTGTTGTGTTGTTTCAACTTGATTAATTCCATGCACTTATTTAAAATGATGTTCTCACACCAAGAACTCATAAAAGATCACTTCATAGTAAAACCCTTGTTGCTGACAAAAATTCTTGTGCTTTCATTTTTAATTGACATTTAACAATCATAATCGATTAACTTGATAATATGGAGAGATTTACTAAAGATCTTTTTTTATGGACACTATTCATAGTGACAACTTTTACTATCTTAAAAATAAAAAAAATAAAAAAGAGAGGAAGGGTACAATGCTATTTATGGTTTAGAGGAATGAGCAACATAAAATAATATAAAATTGTAAATAGACCTCCACTTTTTAAGTTTAAATTTATAATTTGAGTGAAAATTTGAAATTTTTAAAAGTCCAAGGTATGCAACATTTTTATTATACTAATTTTGTAGCTAGTCTAGAGGAATATAGTGATATAGCCACTCAATGTTGTTGGCACATTTTTTAATCATTGAAACTACTACTTTTTCTTTTTCTTTTTTCTAATTTTCACATCTTATTGTGTCAATTGAAATTATTTTGTAAATGGAGATATAATTATTGTAATGGGTGAAATATACAGTACATTTTTTTTGACATACGGGAATACTAAGTATCATATATGTATTAGATTCACTTTATGATTTCATGGATAGAATGTATGGGAGTTGTCAACGTTTTCCCTCCTAGATTTTACAGATAAAATTTAGGGGAGCGCAAAGTAGAGTTTGGCTAACCACCAAGAGGATGAAAAAGCATTACTATCTCAAATTAACTTCTTGCTCAAAGATTGGGCATTGTTGCTTTAGAGGCTCAATGCTTTCATTTTTTTTTTTACTTCAGATTCCTAAAGTTAATGTATGATTGTACTCTTAAGTTTTGGAAACCAAGATAGTCAAGGACGAAAAGTATCATAATAAGAAGTTTTTGTAGCCAAAACAATGAGTTGTACTTGTAGATGGTGTCTTGTCACCCTTGTAAAATCATAGTTGTTGACATGTTGAACAACTTTGATTGAATAACATACATGTTCCTATTTACATTTATTGTAAGATCATAGTTGTTGACATGTTGAACAACTTTGATTGAATGACATACATGTTCCTCTTTACATTTATTGTAAGATCATTGTTGTTAACATGTGTGTCTTTGTTAAACAACTTTATTGATCGATAGCACATCCCTCTGGTGTGAATCATTGGTTGTGTCCATGCTGATTTAAGTCATGTATTATATTATCTTCATTAATTATTTTTAAATACTTCATATACTATCTTCGTTGATGGATAGAATTTATGGGAGTCATTAAAATTTTCCCTGGTAGATTTTATGGATAAAATCTAGTAGAGCGCAAAGTAGAGTTTGTCTAACCCACCAAGAGGATGAAATAGCATTACTATCTCAAATTAGCTTCTTGCTCAAAGATTGGGCATATTGCTTTTTGAGGCTCCATGCTTTCATATTATTTTTTCTTTAGATTAATGGATTTAGTGTTTGATTGTAATCTAAAGTTTTCGAAAACAAGATACTGAAATATGAAAACTTTGTATAATCATAATAAGAAGTTTTTGTAGCCAAAACAATGAGTTTTACTTGTAGATAGTGTGTGTCCTTGTCACACTTGTAAAATAATAGTTGTTGACATGTGGAACAATTTTGATTGAATGACATAGGTGCTCCTATTTACATTTATTGTAATAACATGGTTGTTAACATGTGTCTCTATTAAACAACTTTATTGATTGATATCATGTCCCTCTAGTGTGAATGGTTGGGTGTGTCCATGATGATTTAAGTCATGGATTATACTATCTTCACTCATTATTTTTAAATACTTGGTATATTGTCTTCGTCCATTGAAAAAATTCATGTGAGTTGTCAACATTTTCTGTCCTAGATTTTATGTGAAAAAAAAGGGGAGCATAGAGTAGAGTTTTACTAACCCACCAATACGATGAACAAACATTACCATCTCAAATTAACTTCTTGCTCAAAGATTGAGCAAATTGCTTCAGAGGCCCCATGCTTTCAAATTATTTTTCCTTTAGATTCATGGAGTTAATATTTGATTGTAATCTGAAGTTTTGGAAACCAAGATAGTGAAGGATGAAAATTTTATATAATTATAACAAGAAGTTTTTGTAGCCAAAATAATGAGTTGTACTTGTAGATAGTATGTGTCCTTGTCACACTTTTAAAAAATCATACTTGTTGACATGTTGAACAACTTTGATTGAATGACATACATGTTCCTAATTACATTTGTTGTAAAATCATTGTTGTTAACATGTGTCTCTACTAATCAACTTTATTGATGGATAGCACGTCCCTCTAGTGTCAATGGTTGGGCATGTCCATGATGATTTAAGTCATGTATTATATTATCTTCGTTCATTATTTTTAAATACTTGGTAAACAATTGTTTACTCCAACATGTGCTTGTTTGGACTATTGTGCTAATCCCAATTCAAATATAGATATCCCTACTCCAATTAAAAATATGTAATAAGAAAGAAATGTTATGTTTAGTATTAGTATAGCTTGCTTAATTAGTAATCTATATTTTACAATATATTTGGTGGTCAGTTATTAAAAAACCATTTTTTTGCTTTGTATTAAATTCATAAAATATTTAACATATCATTAAATTTGGATCTAATTGATGACGTAGTTGGTTCTAAATTTCAATTCCAGACTACATTGAGAAAATAGAGAAAAAGTTTCCAAAGCTTGAATGTGATAAAAATGATTAGAAAATTTGACCAAAATTTCATCAACAATATAGATATTCTTTCATACACAAGAAAAGTGGGCATACATTAAAAAAACAAATTAATGACATGCCATTCAAAAGTAAAAACAAATTTGCATGCATCCAATTACTTTAAAATGTTTTAGATTTTTTTTTAAATTTACTTTTTTTTGCAATTAATATAATAATGTCCCAGGCCTCTTATAGCAATGTTTCAGGTCTCTTGATGTATTTGTAGGATTGGATCCCTTATATATATATAAATTTTATCAAAAAATTAAATAAAGATCAAAATAAATGTTATTGAGTTCTTTATCGTAAATACATGGTCTACATGATTACATCAAAATCCCTCTTGAATTATTACACAGAAAATAAATATTTAGTTGGATCTTCCAAGCAATCACCATTCTTGCCTTTCACATTTTCACATTTCTTTGAACCCAAGACGTCATGAAATAACATATTGCTTCTCTTCCAACTTGTAACATTTTCCTCTTAAACATATTGTGATCTTTAAAGTTTCAAAATGTGCATGAACAAGAGTCTGCAGACAATAAATTTTGTGATCAATTGAAGTATGAATCAACTTTTGCCTTGGTCAAAGCTAACACAGCAACCTTGATATATGATTTGGCTATTTCAAATTGTAAGGTGGTCTAGATTCTAGAGTATTCAAGCTTCTAAAGACCATATTTTATTTAAATTTTGTGATCAATTGAAGTATGAATCGACTTTTGCCTTGGTCAAAGCTAACACAGCAACCTTGATATATGATTTGGCTATTTCAAATTGTAAGGTGGTCTAGATTCTAGAGTATTCAAGCTTCTAAAGACCATATTTTATTTAAATTTTGTGATCAATTGAAGTATGAATCGACTTTTGCCTTGGTCAAAGCTAACACAGCAACCTTGATATATGATTTGGCTATTTCAAATTGTAAGGTGGTCTAGATTCTAGAGTATTCAAGCTTCTAAAGACCATATTTTATTTAAATTTTGTGATCAATTGAAGTATGAATCAACTTTTGCCTTGGTCAAAGCTAACACAGCAACCTTGATATATGATTTGGCTATTTCAAATTGTAAGGTGGTCTAGATTCTAGAGTATTCAAGCTTCTAAAGACCATATTCCAGAAAAATAATTTCTGGTAAATAAAGCAATCACATTTAAAATACATCTCGACCTCTTGGACCATGCTACATGATCAATTATCGAGATCATTTCCATTATCAAGATGTATATATATGTGTAGAATTATAGATTGGAGGTCTTCTATGGATATCCACTTAATGTATAAGAGTACTAATTAAAAAGTATTAACAATAGCATAAACATCAAGCCCTGCATGAAAATCCATGATAAATTGATCTGACAACCTAAAGATCCTATAACCACATCTTTTGCCAAGTAGCAAGTCCATAGCATACAATCTGGTTGCTAATTGCTTCTCACTTGTGATGGAATCCAATTATATACAACTTTTTTATGAGTAACATGAGTAAGCATGTAGACTTTCCAGAAATAATCCATATAAAAAATAGAGTGCTTAGTTGTAATTAGATACCATTTGAGTCAAGAGCATTCTCAACAATATTTTTATTCTAAATCGCTAGAAATTTGCAATCAAATCATATCTTCCGGAGGGTTGAAGGATTAGTCCAGAAATGACTCTGTTCTATTCACTTTTATTTACCAGATTGTTGATAGAACACTCTGTTTCCATACAAATGCTTCGAAAAAGCAAGCTGGTGAATATAATTACAAGAATCTAAATTTGTCTTTACCTAAAGACCACAAACTTCCAGTTTGGCAAATAATATCTCAGTTGAAGAATATGGAATATATAGTACATGAAATGACTCAAGTAAGAAGATTGTGAATTTCACACAAAAGAAGGGGGTTACATGGAGATCCTTTGCTTGTACACAGGGATTAGACTAACACTTTGGAGGTTAAAAAGAACATAAATTACATTGAAATTATTCTTTCTGTTGAGAGGAAGACGTTGATGCTATCCTCACCCTTTTCTTTCTCTTTAGAGGAATTTCCTCTACCTCTTCTTCTTCTGATGATTCGTAAAGATGAGGCTTCTTTTTTACCTCCCTGACTCTATGGTAGGTATTGGGCTACTTTGTGATGTTCTTCCCTTTATCCTTGGCCTTAGAAGGCATAATCTCTTTAGCTATTTTATTATTTGAGCCATAATGTTTTTGGTCGGGCCAACCATCTTTGATGATCCATGAATGAATTCATCAGATAACCCAGAGATCCTATAACCACATCTTCTGCCTAAGCAGCAGATCCATGGCATACAGTGTGTTTGCTGATTACTTCTAACTTGTGGTAGAATCAAATTCTACACAGCTTTTTCATGAGTAACATGAGTAAGCATGTATAAGTTCCACAAATAATCCTTAAAGAAAAATAGAGTGCTTAGTTTGTAATTTGATACCATTTGAGTCAAAAACATTCTGAGCAATTTTTTAATTCTAAATCACTAGGAATTTGCAATCAAATCACATCTTTCGAAAGATTGAAGAATTTATCCAGAACTGGCTCTGTTCTACTCACTTTTATTTTCGAGATTGTTAACATAACACTTTGTTCCCACACAAATGCTTCAAAAAAAGGAACTGGTAAATATAATTTCAAGAATCTAAATCCGTCTAAGTTATCTAAAGTTAGTTGTAACTAACTGTAATTAAGATTTTATATAATCTTGGTCATTGATTTGGATTTGATCCTGGCCATTCATTTGTAAAGGGAGGAGTTGTGATGTTTTCACAAATTGCCCATTTTAAAAGGGGACCCCCATTTTTTTTCCGCTTTCTAGGTTAGTGGTCTTTGCTTAGTCGTCTAGTAATGTCTTTAGCTATCAACCTTTCACTTGAGGAAGTGTGGTGTCTCAAACTGTCACGAGGTGATCAAGTCATGTCTCTCTGTTTGGGATGGGGTGAGGTCAGTTTAGCTTCCAACACCTTGTCAATGGATGATTTATGATGATCATTTCATTTGATCAGCACCATGTGCCTTCAAGGACAGAGGTGAGATGTTGAGTGCAATTGTGGAGGTCAGTCACAAGAATTGAAATGTTAAGAGAGCCAATCAAGGTGAAGGCTTAGACAATCATGAGGAGGAGACTTGGTTGATGATGAAGGACCCTTGAAATGAGTAAGGTAAGTGCCACAACCCTCGAAATTGAACAAGAGAGGTCACTTCCTGTGACCCCTCCAAACCTCGGCCTACCTTTACTCACTGTCAATGACACGTTAAAAGCCCAACCATCTCACACGTACTTCCAGTTGGGGTCTCAATCCCCAACCCTCTGGTGGCCACTTCTAGTTGCCTACTCAGAGCCCAATCAAGGTGAGAGAGTCTTTATACTTGTAAAATAAACATTGATTGAGGTGAGTGCTTAAAGTATTGAGAGAAAATGTTGATTGAGATTGGAGAAATCTTCTAACAATGAGTTGAAATGCTTTAAGACAACAAATGGAGCAGTAAACGAACATCTTGGTCACTGTAAGTGAGGGGTGAAAACCCCGACCACTATCAGTGCACCCCCAAAGTCCTACCACTGTTAGTGAGGGATGAAAACCCCGACCACTTCCATTGATGCCTCAAATCTCCGACCAGTATGATGTCATTTCTAGTTACTTATCAAAAGTCCGGTCAAGTTGAAGGTCTTCATACTTGTTTGAGTGAACTTTGATTGAGGCGAATGCCTTAAGGTTTTAATGTTTAATGAAGTTTGAGATGAATGAGATTGTTGAAGATAGGTGGAAGCATGATGAAATGCTAACTGAGCAAGTTGCAATCACCCTTTGATGTCGTGCCAGTGATGCATCAAAAGGATGACCATCCTAGTGCCACTATCAGTAACCCTTGAAAAGTCCGGCCACTGTCAGTAACCCTTGAAAAGTCTGACCACTTCCAGTTAGCCCTGAGAACCCCACCCAAAGACAATAATGAGGTGATGTTTATACTACTAAAAAAGAGGGAACAATTTTAAGAATTTTGATCCAGTGAATGATTAAAGATGTTGATAAAGGGGATGCAAATGATAAAAGGTTGGAAGTTACTGCTTCCACTTGAAGCCTAAAAACATGACCTGATTGCAACATTGTCAGTGCACCCCTAAAAGGTTCGAATTTATTGCAAGAATTGTCAATGTCTATCAAAAAGCCTAATCACTTTTGATCATAGCAAATTCACCTTCAAAAACCCGAACTTCCTATACACCCCTAAAAGCCCGACCATTGTCAGTACCCTATGAAAAGTCCGACTTGCTCATGCTGATTGTCCATGGATCTCTAAAAGCCCAAACTTCTTGACAAGCACTAACAATGCTACCTTAAATCTCCAACCAACACATGGTGACTTCTAGTAGGGTCCTAAACCTCCAATCAGTCTTTAGGCATTTCTAGTGCCACCTCAAATCCACAAACTTCCTGTTGGCTATCCAAACCCTGACCATGCATGTGTTATTTCCAGTAGGATCCTAGAGGGTTTGGTCACATTCTTTGTTGGCTGGAATCCTAAAATCAAGTCACAAAATCAGAAACAGTAAAAATCAGTCTTGCAAAATCAGAATAAGACCTTGAAGGCGAAAATCATAAATTAAACAAAGGGAATTCGTTTCAGATTTTAAGATTGATATTGTTCTCTTCTATATCTTGATCAAGGTTTGTTTTCTTTTCAGGTTATGTAAGCGAGGGAAGAGGAACTTGTTTTCTTTTCAGGTTATGTAAGCAAGGTATGTAAGCAAGGGAAGAGGAACTTCAACACTTGAGGGATATATGTACATGCTAGAGATCAGCTCATGGTGTCCAAGCCCAAGGAAGTTGATACCAAGAAGACAATCATTCAAAGATGAACAACATTCACACTTCAACATACTTAATGTGAGGCTAGGAAGAGAGATTCAAGGTATGGAAGAACTTAGCAATAAATGATGAAGATCAGCTTAAAGATGATAGCAAGTTAAAGACAAGTGAGATAGGAGGCAAGGAGGAGTATGATCAATGCATTCACGACATCAAGGAAAGACACTATAATGCAAGTGTAGGGTGTAGCATCAGAGAAAGTCAACACATAAACTTCACTCTTTCAACATTACACTTCAAGCTAGGGAGGTATATGCAACATGAGGATGCTAGCTTGCTTCATGAAGAGAAAGATTTCACCAAACATAAGAGGAAGAGGACGCATAGTTAATCAAAAGTTAAAACAAGAGACAATTCCAGAAGAGTTAATCAAAGTTAGAAAGATTGATTCCCGAGGATGATGAAATTTGGGAGAATTCCCTACCTTCGTCACACGATCAACAATACCCAATATCCAATATATCAACTTGAATACACTTATACAATTATACAGTTATATCAACTTATTGTTTGACTCTTAAAGTAGGGGCACTAGATTGGGTCAAACCAATTAATGTCCTTTAGTGGTAAAACATAAGATAGTAATTCAATGTCTTCGGACATTTAGTGCCACGGTTAAAACACTTCGTTGGTGAAGCGGCCACCAAGGTTCAAATCCTTGTTGGGCCTTTGTGCTCGCAAGGCCTTGTGCCTTCACTGGGCTGTTGTGCTCGCGGATTTGAACAAGTGAAGTCTGGGGATGAGGTCCCCCGTTTGTGGCCTCACTAGTTCATAGCTCTAGGTCAAAAGCGTTTACCCCTTAATTAAAAAAAAAAGATAGTAATTCAATTCGAAAATCAAGACAAGGTAGATGATGTCCTTCCAAAAACCTAGGAAAAAATACTTTGTTAAATATTTTGAAGTTAAAGTGATAAAATTAAAAAATCAAAGTGAAATGACAAAAATCCAATATATATATTTGGAGGCATTTGTATACAAAGGGACAACTTAGACTAATTGAAGAGGGCAGGGATCTTGTGAATCGGCAAAATTTGGAAGTAAACCCATAAATTAAAAAATAGCTTCTGGTATTTTCTTAAATGTTGAAAATGACATGATGTTGGAAGACGTAAGGAATAGTGGCCAAAAGATGATGACAAATACATTTACAATTTCTTAAAGTTGATTTAGAATATTCTTAAGACAACATTAACTTGAAGAATTATGTGAGTGAATCTCATAATAATAAACAAAATGCATGATACCCAAATATTTGATTTGGATCTAGAAGAAACAAAATTAATTCCAATTCAATTTAAAAATGAGGGAAAATCCCATAAAAATATAAGAGGTTGGGATAGAGTGCAAAATAAAATACAAAAGGAACCCATAATAATTGATTTTAGATATTATTATATAATGTTTGGTTAATAGTTATATTTTATAGGAAGTTCATCATAAATTATTAGAGAATAGTTTTTTAACTTTGTATGACACTTGTAGGATGGAGTAATCTGATATTTTATTTTACTTGGATCTAAATATGGTATTGTTGATGTGTCTTTTGTACATGACCAAACACAGAATAAAATACCTAAAGGTACCTTATCCTCTCTTGAACAAAGTTTCCCGACTGCTGAAGATCTCGCCGAAGGATCAGTCGGAGTAGCTCCAAGGTTCTGATTGTAGGTCCTGAGCATCTGATTTGCTTTGGATATCACTGGAACGTGGGTCTTTACTAATCCTTGATTTTGGAAAAAAGGAAAAAGGATAAGGGTTGGAACAAGATCTATTTCTAACACTAAGAATGTAAGAGCAATGAATGACCTTTGATGAATTCTAACTAAGTCTTGCTTTGACATCCATCTCCACAAGATTAGTGTGATCTTCTGAGGAAAGATTTATGATGTTCAGATCACCACTACAAGCATAGACACCGTCAAGTTGATGCATATCAATGAAGAAGTGATAATTTAAGTTAAGCTTAAGTTGAATGATTCTAGTTGACTACGCAAGGCAAGTTTGCAATCAACAAACTGCTAGTAGTATGGATATACAAATTTCATCGTTGATCATACAAATTTCTTCCATTCATCTAACAACATGAAATCAAATTTGAGAAGTATAGAGACCATGCAAATTGTTGAATCGACCCATAGAATTCACCATTTCTTCAATGAAGTTTACAAGTCTTTTGCAACAATATCTTGGCAACAATCTTTGCCTTCTCTTTCTACTCTACTCTAACTATTTCCTACTCTCTGACTATTCACTATTAGCCAACTATTCACCGACTATTAACCTTTACAAATGAGGAGCCAGGGCTTCATATAGAGAGCCTTTTACAAATTGACAGCTATGATTGATTTAGAATCAATGGCTAGGATTACAAGATAGAAACCCTAATTAGGGTTTGCTACAACAAACTTCCTTAGCCAATTAGAAAATTACATTCCAAGGGTGAGGACCAATAGGAAGCAGGGGTAGGTACATCGAAGTTTGTGCCGCCTCCGATAAATTAGGTACATTGAATCTGATCATGCTGAGGTGGACCAATCCGACTGGAGGAATGATGACTGGGATGCCACCTTGTCTAATGCTTGTGACTTGGTTGATCCTCTCCTGTCTTTTGACATGATGAATGATGTACTTCCTTTGCTTGACCAAGCTTCCTTATTGTCAAGTCTTTCTTCTCCAGTAGCATATCTCGCCTTGAAGTGCTAGCAAAGCCTTTCTTTGTTATCTTGTGGTAGAATGAGGTCTTGAGGCTAACTTGAACTCCTTGAACACCCCTAGTCTTTCAATTCTTCAAAGCACCTTGAGTCCTCCCTTTTTTCATGTGGAACATCCTTGATGATGATGGACTAGAAGAGGTCGTCCTTGCCTTGGCTTGGTCTTCTTCCATCTGCAAAACCAACCAAAAGGTGATTAAGGACACATAATAAATTCATTCTAACATAGCATTTTCTACCTTAAATCATCAACAAGAAGACATCAAAATGAAGTTTGCTCAAGAGTCTTCCCAAGGACAGGCCCTGTAAGAATTTTGCTAGACCCTTTGGAAGGGTCATGAGAGAAATTTGCATTCCTGGCCAATTTAGACCTCATTTCATCATTTCATAATCTTAGGCCTAGCCTTCAAACCTCTTCTCATCATAATCTCACAACTAGCCCATTGCCTAGCTCAAACAAGGTGAAAAATAGGAATTTCAAAGGATTTCGCCCTGGACCCTCTAGAATGGTCAGGCGCGAAATTCTAGTTTAGGCTCAAGTTCTATCACTCCTCCACTCCGAAATGTCTTCCAAGGCAAGCATACACTAGTCTTCTCTCCACTAAGGCCTAGGAATCCATCTCTTGACCTTCATCATGAGCAATTTAGGTGAAATTGAGAATTTCACTCTGGACCCTTTGGAAGGGTCAGGAGCGAAATTCATTCTTTAGCTCAAAATCCTTATCCTCTTGGACTCATCAACTATTCAAACACATGCTACTTTGGGTTGATTCCTACTTTGGGTTGATTCTGATTACTCTGTCGCCTCAACCCAATTTTCAAAGGCAAGAACACATCAAAGTCTTTCCAACCATGCCACAAAACTCAAGAATTTGACCATCTCCAAGAAGAAAATATGAGTTTCCAAGAATTTCGCTCTGGACCCTTAAGTATAAGTGACATTTCCTTGTATCTTTCTTCTTTCTTATACTTTAAGTTATATTCCATATATACTGTCGGGATGTTTGAGAGTGGTTTCGAACCTCCAGGGGTTATGATGCAAAATCTAGTTTTTGGAGGACTCTTCAATTTTCCAGACTTAGTCAAATTTCAAGATCAAGATGACATTCCAGACAGCGCCAAATTTCAGGACATTTGAAGATCAGGATGACACTCCAGACTTCTTCACTCACCAATTTGACCTAACTTAGATCTTCAAAGATGATATTCACTCACCAAGCTTCCTTGACCTCCTGAAACTCAAACAAGACACTATTAACAACAAGAGCAAAACTAGGCCTAAGACTTCCAAAGAAACCCCAATTCTGGGGCCCCGTGGACTCACCCTGGCTCATGCAGAGCCTGCCATCCTAGTGATCCCCCTGGCAACACTCAAAATGCAAAGGCTAACAGACAAAACCCTAAAAACCTAGAAAACAAACCCCAGAAAGCAAAAAAAAGGGGTCCCCATTTGCAATGGGGCGGTGTGAATACGTCACAACAGGTACAAACACTACAACTAGAATAGTGGACTAAGGATGAATTTATGTACATTTGGGGATTGTGTTGTGTTGTTTCAACTTTTTAAACTCAATGCACTATTTAAATTGATTTGCTCACTCCAAGAACTCATAAAAGATAGTCTCATAGTAAAACCCTCGTTGCTGAAAAGATATCTTATGCTTTCAATTCTAATTGACATTTAACAAACATAATAGATTAACTTGATAATATGGAGAGATTTTTTAAAGGTATTTTTAGATGGACACTATTCTTAGTGAGAGCTTTTACTATCTTAAAGAAAAAAACAAAATAAAGAGAAGGAGGAGAAGGGGATAGTGCTATTTATGGTTTATTTAAGTATCAAGGTCAAGAGAGGAATGAACATAAAATAATAATAATTGTAAAAAGACCTTCATTTTTTAAGTTTAAATTGTTAATTTGAGTGATTTTTTGAAGTTTTTAAAAGTCCAAGGTATGCAACATTTTTATTATACTGATTTTGATGCTAGTCTAGAGGTACGTAGTGATATAACCACTTAGACACTTTTTTATTCAGTGAATCTACTAGTTTTTTTTTTTTCAATTTGGACATCTTATTGTACCAATTGAAATTATTTAGTAAATGAAGATAGAAATTATTGTAGTGGGTGCAATATATAGTGCATATGTAAACACTAAGTATGATTATCAAATTCCCTCTATGATTTGGTGGATAGAATTTATGGGTGCTATCAACATTTTCCCTCTTAGATTTTATATGCAAAGTAGAGTTTGGCTAACCCACCGCACGGATGAAAGCATTACTGTCTCAAATTAGCCTCTTTCTTGCTCAAAAATTGGGCATATATTCCTTTAGAGCCCCTATGCTTTCATATTATTTTTCCTTTAGATTCATGGAGTTAATGTTTGATTGGAATCTTGTGACCCTGCCAATAAGAAGTCGATATCAGGATCACTCTCACCAGTTGACATAAGATCCATCAAGCATGCGTAATGGAGATGGGTACCTCGTTTGTGTATGCCGTGTAACAACGATTCATCTATTTTAATGTTACATATAAACAGTAATCATTTTTCTGTATGAAGAGGCTCCATACATTGTGGCAATATAATTGAAATAAATCTGTTTTCAGAAAGCTGTTTCAAATTCCTTAAATCTGTGCGAGTGTTTAAGCGTCTTTCAGAACTTGGTATCTTTCAGAGTCAAGAGCATTCTGAGCAATATTATACTACTACTACCTGCAAGCAGGGAGAAAGTATACATACATAAGAAGAAGAATCTAAGATTGACTTAGAAATCCAATGATTAACCAGGTTAAAGTTTATACCACCACTTAAGCATATTATGGTTATCACAGTGACTAATCAATCATAAGAAGACATTTTTGAAGAAAAATCTTAAGCGCAGTAACCTATTAGGGCTGCAATGTGGCTTGACTTTGTATGAATGCCACTGGGCTTCAAGAAAATAGGTTGCTGTGAATATCACTCTTATTGTTAGTTCAAGCAATGTAGAGGAAAGCAATTGTTAACTAATTCTGTAAGTGGTGTTGAAATAATAGTTAGTTCGGATCAAATATAAGTATAACTTGTTACTTGTATTGGGCTGGACCCAAACGCATTATGTAACTTGTAATTTGGTCTGGCCCTTTAATGGGCGATGTAACTTGTGAATAGGGCTAACCCTATAATCACTAATGTAACTTGTAAATGAGTCTAACCCTATAATGGGCATTGTAACTTGTAAATGGAAATAGAGCAGACCCTATCACATGTAACTCGGAATTTATATTGGTCCGACCCTATAGTTGTAACTTGTAATTTTGGGTGCCAAAATTATGAATGTATGCAAGGCCGACCTAAGTCAATCTAGGCAGACAAGTCACCTATATATACAGATCATTCTTACATCAAATGTACACACTAATCCAGCGAATTGTCTCCACTATTCCGCAAATTATCTCTGCACATATTCAAGTGAATTCCTTCAGCAAAGCAGCGAATTTATACCTTCAGCAAGTGACCTGATCCAAGGGGCAGCGAACTCACTTTCAGGGACAGCGAAGGTGTTTTTGGTGCAGCAAATCATCTTCTCAGTCAGCGCGTTGTCAAGTGGATGATTCACACCAGCCGATTGCTTTACTTGATTAGCTAACCATCTACAGCAAGGATATTCAGATAAGTTTGCCATAGCACTGTCATACTGCTGTATGCCCTAGTTTGGATTATAATGTGCTGATATATTGCTTCAAGTGTTGAAGCAAAACTTGTAAGAATCATACTGATTTGGTCTAATACAATCTGAGATTTTGATTGCTGGGTTTTTCACCTCCAAGAGGGAGGTTTTCCCAGGGTAATCTTGTGTTCTATGTGTTCTTTGTGTTGATTTTCTGTCATTGCTATCTAAATTTAACAGTCTGATTCTAAAATTAACAAGTGGAAATCTTAAATTTTAACTATAGACTGGAAGGAAAACTGTGGGAACTCAATTAATCTAATAATTGTTCATTTTGATTTTATCTAGAGATCCAAATATGAACCAGTTTTGAAATAAAATTATAAAAGTAAACATTGTGCCTTATCCTTTAACCATTTAAAATATGTTCATAGCTCATGTGGAAAGGAATAACCTACACAGCCTTGAATCCCTTGATGCCTGAATTTCATTATTTGATCTAATGAACCAATTATAGTTTATTTTCTTTATAATGACATTAAAGGACTGATTAAAATACCTTATACATGATATTATTTTGACATGGTACAAATAAAACTTGTGGCATCCGGGTTTCAAATATATCTGGAGGAGTTCTCTTAATAGCATTACAAAGTGACGTAATGAGTCCAATGTGTAGCTTGAAACATAGAAGCCATACTTGGAATAAACATAAGGCAACATATTGACATCAGTCTAGATCTTGTCCATAATTGACACAGAAAGCAAGGTAAAAGCCTTACAGATATATAGCATTCTGTGATCATCAAAATGAGGAAACTTACAAAAGCCATATAGACACATAAGAGAGTCCTTTTTTAACATATTTTGATAATTATCACTAGTTGGAAAAAAACGTTCTTCATCAAAGTGGTACAGTAGCAAAACTCAGAAGATAAAGATAAGTTATAACATTACCTTGGCCTAGACGAGTCGCTGGCCCTTAAACACCAGTTCAATCCTTGAAGAATCTGTGGCAATTTTTTATTTTGAAATTCCATCGCTGCTCCAATGTGCTTGCTTTAGGAGATTGTATGATCGTTAGACTTGATTTCAGTATCGTATTGGCCAAATCTTTTAAGGAATTTTTTCTCACTTAATTGAAAAAAAGTAGCCAGACTGGCTAGAGGCTTGGATTGTTGGTTTGTCCTCAGATATTTGAAGACTTTATAGCGGGGTATGAGCCTTTTCTCTACGCTGTAATTCAATAGTTTAGGACTTAAAGCAACAATCCTGGGCATTAGACCTGCAGTGTGTATCAAGAAATCAATGTTTTCCTTTACTTTCTTCGTTGAACACCTCAGTATTTTAGGGTTACTCTTAAGAATTAGAAGAATTTCCTCCTCTGCCAGACCAAGGCTTGCCATATGCTTAATCTTCTTTTCCAGGGTCTCAAAACTATGGCCAAGAATTGCATCGAGGGCTCGCAAAAATGCCGCGGAACCTTCCAAGACGCCTATATTATTCTTCACGTACTCCATTTTAGGTTTCACCTGCTTCTCGAAATCACTCGTCAAAAGCCCAGGTACCATTTTGAGAGCCTGACACAAATCGACAGTTGAGCCGAATAGGTTTCTAAGATGCGCGATTTTAGGACCGAGAGAGTTTTCTAAGCTAAAGCTAAGCAATCTGGGATTGCTACATATAATCTGAGGAGCCAAGCCCAAATTTTTCAGGAATTCCATCTTGGGCTTCAGCTGTCCATCCACAGTGAGCGAAAGAATCGTTGGGTTTCTAAGAATGGTGGTCTTAAGCTGGTTGTCCGTAAATCCGGAATCCTTCAACATATGAATGGCTTCTCTAGCAGTGTGGTCGGATTTGTTCCTAAACAGCTCTGGTCTTCTTCTCATGACAGTTGTCACTTGAGAAGAGGAAAACCCACATTCTTTTAATAAAAAATCTGAAACGACATTGAGGGAGGGTGTGGAAGGAAATGATGATGATGATGAAAGTGGAGAGAACTGTAGAAATCTTAAGGACTGCAGTGAAATTGTTTGAGGGAATCTTGAAACACATCTCATTGAACAAAGAAAACATTTAGGACACAGAACTACCATCATATTAATTGGAGAATATGAGCAGAGGAGAACGAGATTTTCGTCACTGCAACTTGCGGCGGCCAGAGGGATTTAAAGGCATCTGATCAAAGCTTTCTTCATCATCTAGGGTTAGGGTTTATTAGCACGCATTTCAGACAAGATGATTATAACGTTTTCATGAAATGATGTTAATCTTTCTCCTGCACGGATTAACACTCCTTAAACTAGCAGTTGCACGTTTTTTTTGCGGAAGCGCCCATAGGTTGGCAATGTAAAAATAGTTATGATTAAAGAAACAAAGTTCATAAGAGCTAGGAAAAGCAATTTTAAATTGCAATAGGCAAAGACATGCTATACAACCAAAAAAGTGTCTTGTTAATATTGTAATCAGAAAAGGACATTCACAGGTTTGATGACCCCAAAATACAGCAATTGTATACACTAAATATATCAGCTATGAAGAAAAATATAGGATCACAAAGCATTTAATATTAACTATCTTGTAAGGTGAATGATATATCTTTCTAATCATACCCAAATAGCTTTATCAAAAGATATATTTGAAAAAATTATAGATGTCATGTAAAACATGTTTAGTAGAAGATAAAATCATTAATATGTTAAAAGGACTAAGTTATTTTCCAAAGGCTACAATTAATCTTACAATGCACCCCATAACATCTATCTTACAGTCATTACATATGTGGGAAAGCCCTTTTTTTCGCTCCCAATCATAGCATAAAGATGTTGAGTTGTATATGTGTGTGCAAGTCCTTGCATTTCTTAAAATGTGCAATTGCTTATTGTCCACCTAAATAAATAAATCAGAGCAAATCAATCTTAAATATTTATTTATTAAAATGGATTATATACTTATAGTTGGAGACAAACTGGACTACTTACAATCCAATAAATTAACTTGACAAGTAACTGAGACATCATTAGCAATGGATGTCCTTCTCAGATCATTAATCTCGCAATGCTCATAAAGTAGATCTACATTGAACAATATCACCAATATGTCTCATGAAGAAAGATCCTACTTCATCTTTGATCACAGATAAGGGACAATGGATCAAATTGACAAAAAATATAAAATTTAATGTAATTAGTATTTCAATCTTGATCAACCTTAATTATAAACACTTTAGAAAGCCATAGTTGAAACATGTTGAAGCACATAGTAGCAATTAGAATATGTGTTTTTATGTTTATTAGAAAAGGACATTGACAGTTAGATAATGTCTAAAATAGTTTTTTCGAGGTTTGATGACCCCAAAATCTAGCAATTGTAAAAACATAAAGTAATGCATCTACAACAAGTTTTTTAAGTAGTGTGATATGGTGAATGTGAGATATGGGAACCTGAAAGCAGATAGAGAAAATGCAACCAGTGGAGGCTTTGACAAAGTTAAAAGTGCATTACAGAAGAAGTATATATTTAAAAGAATGCAACAAAGTGGATAAAGTGGTGGAATCATGTATATGCTTACATTTTATTTTCGAGCAGAGTGGTTGGACACACAACAATATGTATTTAAGTTTAACACATATGATAAATACCTGCAGAAAGGAAGATGGAAAATCTATGCAGAGATGGCGGTAAAGTGGAAGAATATAATGTAATGGAAGACATCGTAATAGAAAATGAAATTCAAAGGGTAGCGTGATTGTAAAAGTATTGGAAAATAATATTAAAGTCGTGCAGAAAAATGAATGTAGATAGTTTCGAGGTGGGAGGAGATGTAAAACTGTTACCTTATTGTTGAGTTGGAAGTTGCAATCCAATAGATGAGTGACTATGTTCAGGTGTGCAAGTTGTTGTTTTAAAAGCTTTATTGAACTGTGAAAGAGCATACATGTTATAAATAAATTAGAATGTATTATTAAAAATAGCTACAAATTGGCTCTACAAGTGGTGTCGGGGAATGATACATCATCCCCACGGCAACACATGCAACATCTGTTACTTCATCGAATTTTGTGCTTGTTTGCTTGGGTTTATTGTTTCTTTTTGTCGCTCGTGTGGTTTCCTTTTTTATATTTTGTTTGCTTGTGGTTTCTTTTTATCCCAGTTTTCTCACCTGTGTTCTCATTCCTTTGTACCCTCGGCTCAGTCGTGGCACCCTGGGAAGCATTTTTTTTGTATGTGTCCTAATTAATGGACACAGAGGGTGAGAATGTTGGGGGAAAGAATGATGTTAGCGGTATTATTACTAGTAATAGTGGAGAGAACGAAGTTAGTAAAGAAGCCGAAAAGTCGTCGAAGCCATTCTATAAGGTTGTGGTTTCTGTAGAAAATAACGGTTTTGTTTGTCCGCCCTTGGCAAAATTTGATGGAGAAATCTTGGTAGTCAGCAAAATGGGACCAGAATGCCTATTGGGGGTGCTGACGGAAAGGGACGTGGAGATGGAGGCCTCGTCGGTGATGGAGACCCCAGAGGGGGAGAAACTGGTAAGCCTTTGCCTTCTACCCTGAAAGTATTATCTTTGTCCCCTAACTTGGACATGATTAAGGCTATTAAAGGTGAACATAATAGATTGAAAAATGTGGCAATTTTCTTTTCGTGTATGGATTTTGCTTCCTTGCCAACGAGAATTTTCTTTTATGAATGGCATGATAGTGTGGGGGAAAAAATTAGGTATTTTTGCCAACGTTTGTAGAATGATGTATAAAGGAATTTTTGTTATTTTTTTAAAAAGCCATGCTATGCAGGAGAGGGTTCTTAAGAAAGGTTTTTGGAATGTGGGACAATCCCTATTCCATGCATTCCCTTGGCTCCCAAGGGAGATATTTACCAGGGCATTGCCAGGGCCTCACTGAATTGGCTAGAAATTAAAAATCTTCCCACATAATTTTGGTTGTTTCTACCCCAGATTTTAAAACCTATGGGCAATGTCTTGCAAGTTGAGGACTCGAGGGTCTCCCCGCCGCATCTTAATGCTCGGGTGTTGATTTCCCTTCTGCCAGAGAGTGATATACCTGACAAAATCTCTATGCAATTTGAAGAGGAGACTCTCTGTTCGGATATAGAGCTCCTCGGAAATCTCAATGCTTGCTTCCATTGCAAGCATAATGGACATAATTGAAAAGATTGTCCTATGCTAAAAAAACCCAGTAATGAGTCCTTCGAGGTTATGAATGGTGGCCATAACACAACTTATGGAAACGTGGTACTGGGGCACCAGTTCATAAATCGGTTGATATTGAGCCCAGAGTGTCTGGGAACCCCCCTACTCTTGAGAGAGAAGGTGGTTTTAGTGAGACAGTGGAAAAGGACCAGAATTTCAATTTGAAGATAGACTAGAGGTTATTTCTACTAACCCCTCCAAGATGGTTGAGCCCCATTTGTCTCACCGGGATACCAGTAATGGGGTTAAAGTCCCCTCGAGACAGAATACCCAACAACTTGCTCTTGCTACTGTTAATGCTAGGGTAGAGGCTTATAGGAAAAATCAGGAGGCTAGCAAAGATGTAGATAATTTTGAAATATGTGGCAATGAGCTTGCTATTGTGAACTCAAAAGTTGACATGGTAGAAACCTCTCTGAAGGAGGACTCCCCACCCTTCACATAAGATAAGAAAAAGAGGAAAACCTTTGACAGACCCTCCATTTTCGAGGGTGGTAAGGTTCCCAATAAGAAGGACAACCATATGTCGAAGTCTTTTAACAGATTGTCCAACAACCAGAAGACCTCCAACAAAAAATAATGACCTTAGGGGGCTAGAGATAAGAGACAGGAAATTGATTGTCAGGGACAGGTGTAATAAGTTGAAGTAGAACGATATTATATGTCTTCAGGAGATCAAAGTATTTGGATTGTAAGACAGTTCAAATAACTGGAAGACAACTAAGAGGGGGGGTGTGAATCAGTTGTCACCAGATTACCGAAACCTTAAGCAATTAAAACTTTAATACCGGAACCCAAAAGATCAATACCAAAATGTATAAACCAATTACCGAAATAACAGATATACCAATTAAGCACAAGCAACAATTAGAGAATAAATACCATCCACATGACACCAAGATTTGTACGTGGAAAACCCGATAAAGGGAAAAACCATGGTGGGAAGCCTACCCACAGTCAGATAATACTTCTGCGGTAAGTATGTGATTACAAATTGAGGGGCCTGCACTTGTAGGAAGGCCAAAAGCCTAGAGCACACTGCTCATTACAAAAGGAGTCTCACTGACTACATAAAAATCCAAACTACAATCCGGAAGGAAGAATGAACTGCAATGATAGCATCTCCTATGTCTGAGTACAGTTTCGGTTAAGCTCAATACTGGAGGACTTAATTCTCTTACATAAACCCAACTTGATCACCATTGATCAACCAAATCCTCTACATGAATGATTATTACATTATTCGCTCCTACATCATTCCCATATCCTTACACACGATCTACAATGAGATCTTATATCATATATATACAAACCCTCGACCACAAACAATAAGGTCGGCCACTAGACAATAAAGCAATTACCTAATTACAAAACATGTCAGCCTGAGACCAAACAAATAATAGCCAACCCATAAGACATCCCGGAAACACATCGAGAAGATCAAACAACATGTTATATTAAGTCGGTCCATAACCTAGATAAACCGGATGGGTCTAGTACCAAAATGCAATTATCCCAATCAGCCAAGTGTCAAACACGATCACCATCAACATCCTGAATCTCTACTAGAAGCTGCACCAACACCACTTATGCATAACATCAAAGATCTTCAATAAAGCTTTATCAGTGAAACCCTCACCGGATCAATAAACTAAGCTTACCAACATATAGGATAGCATTCGATCACCATATCAAATCCAATTGACTGAACGTGAATTTGAGTAGCATGAATAGAAGATCTAAGCCAATTCCATAATCCAGAGCATATAGAAGCATACCAGATCATCATGATCTAATCCAACCAAAAACCAAACAACCTACCGGGACCAGAAGGATACTAGTAAAGCAGCCAAAACAGCTAGTGTTGACATCAATGACGAAACATCAATGCAACACATTATCAATTCCTCCAAAAGGTCAACATGGATATCAGGCTAATGTTACTCTTAATTTTGTCTGGAATGGTGCCAAACAATTTGTGACTCAGCATGACAAAGGCAGGGCTACGACTATTTTGGTTGGTCCATCATGGGTAGACTTGGTGGAGGACTCTAGTATCTTCCCTTGTAACAGAACTTGTTGGGTGACATTTAATGCCCAAGGCTCTTCTTTTGGTATGTGTACTATCTATGCCCCTAATGATTATAGAGAGGGCCAAATTGTGGGGTTGGTTGGCTTCCTCTCTCCTGAAGGTGCACTGGATTCTGGTGGGAGACTTTAATATGGTGGAGCACAAGGAAGATAAGCTAGGTGGTCTTAGACTTGAGTGGAAAGGTAATGAACAATTTTTCTGGTCCAAATGTAAAAGATACTTAAATTTGTCTGATCCGTTGGAGAGGGGAAAAGAGTCTTCCAAAGGCATTTGGTTTTCATGGTGCAATAACCAATCTCTATCATAGGGTCTACTATAGAGTGGATAGAATTTATGTTGATGGGTCCTTTTTCAATTTCGAGTATTCAGAAAGTTGCAATCCAATTGTAGTCTCCCCAGCTTTGATGTCTGATCATTCTCCAACTTCTGCAAGATTGTTGTTAGATAATCATGTTAAGTCTGATAAGAAGGGTAGTAAATTGTATAAACTCAACACCTCTTTAATTTTGGATGGGGATAATCTCTCAGTTGTCAAGATGGTGTCATATTTGGCTAAAGACGATATGAAGAATCTAAACTATGTGGAGAGGTGGGAGAGTCTTATTGGCATATGGAAAAGGTTGTTCAAGTTTATAGGGGAGAAGGAAGCTAAGGACATAAATCGACTTGAGGAAGCTTTGCAGACCAAGTTGAATTGGGCCAAAGAATTACTTCAATCAAGCCCTCAGAATGAAACAACTGAAAAGGAACTTATTGATACAAAAGCTGACCTTAGAAGAATTCAAAACCATAAATTCAAGGGGCAGAGTATTAGAGCTAGAATGAACTGGATGAAGGAAGGTGATAGAGGCTTGAAATACTTCTTCACTATTATCATATTCAAATAGAAAAGTATTATGATTGAGGAAATTGCAGTGGATAAGGATATGTCCAAGGATCCGAGTGTGACTAGACAAGCCTTTTTTACTTCTACTCCAACTCTTTACTTCAAAATTTTCACAAGATAATAATGAAGTACTTGGCAAGTGTTTGAAGTTGATTCCTAAAAGGGTTGAGGATACTAATGTTGTGCAATTGTCTAAGGATATCTTTGTTGCAGAGATTGAAAATAATATTAAAACATTAGCAAATGATAAGTCTCCGAGTATTGATGGGATTCATGTGGAGTTCTATAAAGCTAATTCTGAGTGGGTTTCATGGGAGTTGTTTGAATTGTATAAGGAGGCTTTCAACAATGGTTCGTAGAGGTGTAATAAAATTGATCCCTAAAGATGGTGATAGGCTATAGGTCAAGTACTGGTGACCCATCACTCTGTTGAATCTATCTTATAAGATCATTGCCAGGTTACTGGCAAATAGGCTGGCAGGTATATTGGGGAAAATTATCTCTATTACCCAAACAAGCTTCATCCAAGGGAGATATATTCTAGACAATCTCATAACTAGTTGGGAAGCTATGCATTGGGCCCGAGATGATGGAATTCATTGTGCAATGATTCTCCTAGACTTTGAGAAAGCTTATGACAAAGTAGAATGCCATTTGTCATAGGGATGTTGAAAGCATTTGGTCTTCCTCCATTCTTCTGTAGATGGATTGAGATCTTGTTTAAGGATGCCTCCACAGTCATTGACATCAATGGAGAGATTTTTGAACCTATCTCCTTGCAGAGATCTATACGGCAAGGGTGCCCCATTGCCCTTGCTCTTTTTGTAATTGCAGCAGATGCTTTGTTTTACATTCTCAAGGATCTTGGATTCGGTAGGCCAGTGAGGGGTATTAGGCTACCCAATAATGATAGTCTTCTCAATGCACAATTTGCAAATGATACTGCTCTATTTATTAAGTAGAATGAACAAAATTTTGATTTGGTAGTGGACAAGCTATCTGTCTTTTGTAAGGTCTCAGGGGCAAAATTTGCAGCTCACAAATCTATTGTTATTGGTTGGTCTGAGGCCCCTCCCAAATGGATGAAGGATAAGGGGTGGGGTTGGGCAGGACCTCATTGTATCAATATATATTTGGGCATTCATTTTTCACTCAATCCTTTTACAAAATAGATGTGGGATTGGCTTTATGCAAAGATTGAGAAGAAGCATCAGAAGTGGCAAACTCATTTACTCTCAGTTGCTAGGAGAGTACAGGTTGTGCAGAAAGTGTTATCATCTCATGCTATTTGTTTTACATCCACATGGCTCTTCTCTAGCTATAAGGTTACACAATTGGAAAAAATTCTTTTAAGAGACATTTTATGGTTTGATGGGTAGGGTAAGAAGAAGAGACATAATGTCTCTTGGGTTTGGTGTTGTGTGCCTAAGCAGTTGGGGGGGTTGGGGTTGAGAGACTTGAAAGAACATGGAATGGCCCGGGCTTCTAAATGGGTCTATAAAGCCCTTCATGGCAATGAACCCTAGAAAGTTTTGATTAGAAAGAACATTGAATTATCTAAGGCTAAGAAAGGCAAACAATGGAGAGAGATTGAGTTTTATGATGAATTGCTTGGAGACTTTGAACTCAGAACATATGGCTCTGCTATTTTTTTTATCCATTTGGAAAGCATGGGAAAATGTCAAGAGACTTTTGATACATAAGGAGGCAGTGGGGCATGCTCCCTCCTATGCAGTGGTGGACATATCGATATGGTGGGGGGTAGTTTTAAACAATAAGCCTCTTGCACTTACACAATGTTGCTCTGCTAAGGCTTGGCCGACTTTGGGAAATAATTACATTAGTGATATTCTGGTAGATAAGAGGCTCTGTTCTTGGGAGGAGTTGAGCAGCAAGTTTGGCATCCCTGCATCTCAAAAAAAAACCTTCTCCCTCATCAGTAAGGCAGTTAGTCCCTTCTTCTCGGGGAAGATTTTCTTAGCCAAACAGTTTGTTGATCAATTAAAGTGGAAGGATGGTACCATACTTTTTGAGATTAAAGTAAAACAGATCTATCAGATGCTAAGAGATGAGTCTCATATTATTGAATAGATTAATGCTTCTTGGGGTTGTCTTTGGTCTGAGTCTAGATGGTCTTTTATTTTTGATAGGTTGTGGAAGAGTCGTTGTGAGCCTAAAAAGTCTTGTCTCAAATGGAAAATCCTTTCTTAAAAAGGTTGTTGTTTAGTCCTTAATGTGAGGTTGGTAAACTCACGAATAAAACAAGGATTTCCCACACGTAGCAACTAGTCATGTACAAAACATTCATATATCAAAACCATAAGTAACAACAACAAACAACTATACCAAAAGAATGATATCTTTATTCGATTCTCCAGAATATGTCAATACAATCCCCCCTCCTTGTCGAGGTTCCATCTAAATCATATATAGACTCGACGGTTGGCCAAGTTGCAAACTGTCACCAACTACCAAGTGTTGGCATTTCGATGATGCTTTGATTGTCATTTATGGACACACACTTTCTTGATGTATGAGTTATGCTCAACTGATAATTGTTCCAATCGGTATTGTGTATTATTGAAATGTATAGTCTTTAGACTATCGGTATTCTGCAGAAGATGGTTTACCGGTCACAGATTGACTGAAGACCCCAAGCGGTTTGAGGATCCCAAGAGACCTCAAGCGGTATGAAGGACCCAAGCGGTAGTTAACTCTTGATCGGAACACTACGATTTTCCAGTCTTCATTTTTGACAACTGGTAATCAGTATATTGTATTAACTAGTATATATCTGTGATGAGTTACCAACCGGTATATATTTGTGATGAGTTACCAACCGGTATATAACTGTGATGAGTTATCCTCCACCGATGCTTTGGTGGTGTTTTTGTGTCGTGTTACCAAATGTGTCAAGATGCACTGAACCTAGGAACTTGTAGTCTAATCCTATTGGACCGACATGAAATCAGATTCCTTTATAAGGACATCATGTCTAGGGTTTGCATAAGAGATATGTGTGATGTGTGAGATATAGAATAGAGAAGGTTATGTGCGATTATTGAAGAGAAGATTAGGTCTATGTGAAGAGATAGAGTGTGGAGATACTGAAGACTAAAGTAATGCTGAAATGCATTAACAAGGAGTTGTCAAGGATCTAATTAAGTAGACTATGCTATTAGCTAGATCATTCACTTGTTGTTTACTCACATCTTCGACAAGTCTAGAGCCCTTAACCGGGTAGGCTCAGCAAGGCCTTTGTAAATGCTCTAACAAGGTCGTTCACAGTTGTGGATCTTAAATCCTCTAAACGGGTAGTCTTTAACAAGACTTATCTCCTAACAAAGATCTAGATTCCTAACAGGATTGGTTATGGTGAAGAACATTGTATGACCTTAACCGGTCCGATTACTATTCTGCAGATAGTTACTTGTGAGTTTCTGCTCATCGTGCTTTTTCCCATTTGGGTTTCCACATCAAATATCTTGTGTTATGGTGACTGTGCTCTTGTGGGTGAATGCTTTGTTTTCTATTTGGTTTGCATTTATCTTAACCGATTTATTAGTGAATCTGATGTACCGGTTATCTGCTAAATTGTTTAAGAGTTTGTTTACAGTATTTTTTGGCATACTAATTCACCCCCCCCTCTTAGTATTCATCACCAAGTACCCGATGGGAACCTCTCGACAACTCAACATAAACATAAACATAAACATAAACACCCATCCCTATTACATGTGTTATTGACCCCTAACATCAGCCCCTCAAAAAAAGTAGTCGTCTTCTAGACGGCTATGACAATAGGAGCTGAAATACAAGACAAAGACTGGGACTGAGAAGAGGGAGGAGGCATCCCTACAGTGGTCGAATAAGAATTTTGTTTCCCTATGTGAAGTATGAGGTTCTTTTCTGCCATCAACTGCCATTCCCGTGCCTTCTTCACCATGTGGGCAGCTTCCAATAGTTTTTTTTTAATCTTTTTGCTTCATCTGTGAAGTGAGCTCCACCACCTTTGCTGCCAGTACTTGTACCTCCTTCTTTTGCATGCTGCAATGGGCCTCATAGGTAGCCACCTTCATTTCTAGCTCCTCCTATAGGTTCTTTTCTACTTCCGCTAGTTATGTATGCTTCTCCCCTTCCTCCTCTAGTTTTGTTATATACAGTCATTGGGCCTCCTGCTCTATCTGGTGTCATCACATCTATAGGTACACATCCCGGAAGGCCCCCTCCATGCTATGAAAGGTGGTTCCCAAGGTACACCCTCCTTCCACCAAGCGCCTACACATCCATTCCTGTACCATCTTCGACGTACTATTGTCTGGCCACCCCTGCTGCTCGAAGTGGCGTGTACACTCATCTGCACACCCTGAAGTCATGAAGTGGCATAGTTTCGTAGCATCAGCAGAGTTTCCGACCTCCATCTGCCCAGTCAACTGTGCCATTCCATGTGCAATATCAGAGATCCCCTGTAGCTCTCTAAGGAACCGCTAGAGTGAGCCTGCTGGATCGCTCAAATCTGGTGGAATGAGGTGAAGTCCTGCCAGTGATCCTTCTGGCCCACTTTCTCCATCATAGCTGATCTTCTGGCTATGCCCTCCACTTCCTGGTTCCCTATGCTTCCCATCAACAAACATCCTCATGTCATGGTCTATGATAGAAGTAGTCATGTCCTGTGTCTGGTGCGACCCAATAGCCATGTTGTGTGGTGTAGGGGAGGGGGGAGGGTGAGTGCAAAATGCCCCAGCCACCCATCCAACGATGCATCTATATCTTCATTTGTTAGTGTCTCCAACACTGCCAACTCCTCCATACCATCCACAGTCACCAATACATCCCCTCCCTCATCTTTGTTTGTTGGAACCGTACTAGCACCCGACGTACTGGTACCTATCGGTACCATACTAGTATCTGTTGGTACCGTACCAATACATACTAGTACCATACCAGTATCTATTGGTATCGTACTAGTGCCTACCATACCAGTTTCAGTACCAATTCCATGTATGGCGACCGTGTCTTTTCCTAGTACGACCTCCCCTGCCATTGTCTGGTCTGTCATACTGGTACACTCTGCGGCTTCCAACACAAGTACAGCCAGGCTGATCTATGGTAGTGACACCCGTCGTTGTGCCAGTGGTTCCCCTTCATTGATTTTTTGAAACAACTCCCCTAGTAGTCGTACGTCCCTCACAGGACTGGCCACTGTAAGTGCTTCCCGTGGTACCAAGTGTGCCGAAGATAATTTGGGGGGTGTGAATTTCACCCTCATGCTCTTCCATTGCGCTCATAGCCCTTCGTGCTAATCTTCCTCTTCCCCCTCTTCCTCTTGTTGTGACTCTGTTTCAGCTTCATCCTCTACAACTGTGTGTGGTGCCATACGGAACCCCTCATCGCCACTCTCCTACTCCTCAGTCTCTTTTGCCTCTTCTTTAGAATCCTCAATGCTGCTGACATCTTCAACCTCCACGACCATGTCCAACTTCCTCCTCCTTTTTGTCGGTTGCGTGGTGTCACCTAGTGTGTCCAGGTGGGCATAGTAGTACATGGTCGACTTATTAGGTTCCACCCATCCATGCAGTTTGAAGGTTCCCCACATTTTGGTGGTACTTGCAGGCGTACGACATCCTTGGAATAGGCTAATGGCATGGTGGCACATGTAAAATATCTTGTGTTCCAACTTGAGAAAATCATGAATTCTTTCCACCAGAAGTTGCCCCAAGTTGTACACTTTACCACACTTAATCCCATTCATTAACCCTATCATCCAAATGGCTATGTTGGATGCACGACTGGCTCCTATGAGGTGAATTTTTACCAAGTCCATCAACATTCTCCATTCTCCTAGTGCAATAAATGCACACTTCAACCCCCTACTGTCAGACCAGACGCTTTTCCACTGTTCTTCTGTGAGGTCATCCTTGCATACCAAATCCATCAGCCATTTGTTTTTTTCCTTGGTGAGCTTCTTGGTTGGTTTCGCTGCAGATGCCCCCTTCTCGAGTATACCAAAAACCCTCCTAAAGTCTTCTGGTTTGAAAGAAACTCTAACTATGCATCCTTGAAATTGAATGATGGAAGCTCGTTCCTGTCGGTTGTATCTAGATACCATAGTCCGCAGTACTGGATCAAAATCCTTGATGTTGAATGTGGGCATTTGGATGGCATGGTCTACCTAAGCTTTTCTGAGGGAATCCTTTATCACATGGTCGGGGGAATTTTCCTCTCACCAGGTACGACATTCGTTGCCAGTCACACTCTCAAAGGCTACATTCTCCACCATGATTCCTTTTGGATCCTTCTGCACTTTTGGCCTGAATTTGGCCTTCTTGCTGTTGTTGGCTAGATCTGTAGCTGTCATGGTTGCACTGCAATTGTTTTGCCATATTTTCCTGTCTTTATCCTATCCTTGACCATTATTATAACGGTCTACCAGTGTGACTCGCCAATTGGTACAGACCATGAGGTGAACTGCTACTGCTACAGTGTACCGATTGGCCTGTATACTTCCTTCCCCTGACCTTCCATCTTTTTTTGTGCATGCCAATTCTGCATCCAACTCCGTATGGATGGTATAAAATTCCTCCTGTATCACTGCTTGCTGCGTATGGAATACTGTATGTATTGTACTGCAACCTTCTTCCAATACTGTATGATGGTTGTACAATGTCCAGTCTCCTTCGTACGATGTCTTTTTCCCTCTGTCTTCCATACCTCCTTTGACCGTACGGTGACTGCGTTGTTGATGTTGACAACCCATACATAATGCACACATAATTTCAGTGTACGAGAGCTGGCTGTCTTTTCCGTACGACCCCTCCTCTCCATATGGTTTCTCCTGATGGCGTGTGGTCGTGTATCGTACGACTTCACCGTACGGTTTGGCCTTGAGGTGTGTTCATGTGCGCTGTACGGCTCCACCATACGACTTCTCTTGAGTTAATGAACCTTGTATCGACTTACCGTACGATGTGCAAAGATCGTCGTACGGTTCACTTCCAACATCGTACGACCTGCTTCATGATGCCTTCGTACTTGTAATCCGTACATTGTACAGATTCTCCCTTACTTCGCCTTCTTCTGGGCTTGCTTCCTGTCTCTTGGTCCTTCTGTTGTGACCCATACAATCTTGCCTGTGTGCTGTATATAAATGAACTTCTAGGGGGTTTTTATAATCATCTGCTCTTTTCAGGGTTAGGGTTAGGCTCAAATACTTTATTAATTTTTTACAAAATAATTGCCTTTTTACCAGTCGTATTTTTTCCTTACTTATGCCTGGCACTTTAATTTTTTAATACTTGTTGACCCTGGCCTTTTTCTCCTTTCCATATATTTCCCTTCCCTAACTTTTAATACCCCCTTTCTTAGCAATTGTTTTAATTCTTTTATTTGATAGCACTTTTTAAATTTAATTCTTCGTACCTTCAGTTTACCAAGGTATCCTTGGGTTAGGTTGTGTCATTTAGATGGCCCTTTGGGGTCCACCGGGCAGTTTATTGCTTCTACCAATGCCGCTGAATGATCTTTCTGCCCCCTTAGTTTCCTCCTTGTTGTTCAGGTACTATATTTTTTCCTTTCTCTTCCCTTGTCACTTGACCTGTCTTCCTTCCATTTTTTGTTTGACCCTTGGTTGGTGTCCTCATCCCCAATGTTCCTCTTCATTCCTGAGGAGTCATTCAGAGTCTTCAAATTTATCTCTGAATTGTGCAACCACATAGAGATGTGCGACAACCTCCTATAGAATTCTTGTGCACAACATGACCCTATGTACTTGAGGTCCCATATTTTGTCAACTAACAGAGCGGGTCCTGGTCAGGGAGATCTTCCTCTGCTACGCCTAGAAGTGGCAGGTTCCTGGCGACCTCCGCCAACTCCTTCCATGTATGCAGCCTTTGTCTCTCCCGACTATGACTCTGACTCACACTTTGACTTCTGCTACGTTTATCAGGGCTCTTCGAGTCAGCAACCTCCCTTAGCCGTCGTCTCCGCTCGACCTATTCTTTTATGCAGAGAGATCTCCGTACAGTTCCCTCGTCTACTCCTTCGGTGGCAGTGGTATGTTTGTCTTTGTTTGGCCATAGGGGCATCAAGTGCCAGAGGTACGACATCGGCTAGCCTCCCTCTCCTCTTCCTCCCTACGGCTTCGCTCTTCGTACCTTTAGAGTACTTGTTGCCGACAAAGTTCCTATGCAGTTTCCTCCCTTTAGTCTTGAAGTGCAATCAGATTTCTTGCGAGTAACCTTGGAATAATTCTGAGCAGGTCAAAGATGGGAGTGCTGATAGTGAGTTCACCACGTACCGTGCCTTCAGTTCTCTCTGCACGAACTGTGTGACCGACACGTCCCACAACTCTACCAAGTCTACCGTCAACTGACCCTCTCGGGTCTCTTCTATGGTACTTTCTTCGTGTGTGTCATTGTCCATGATAATTAATTGTTGGTTGAATGGTTGGCCCATCAATTCCTTCCACTTGCTGCCATAATTATCTTCAGGTTCATTCAGGCAACAATGCCAAATGTTTAGTCCTTAATGTGAGGTTGGTAAACTCACGGATAAAAGAAGAATTTCCCACACATACCAACTAGTCATGTACAAAACATTCATATATCAAAAGCATAAGTAACAACTACAAACAACTATACCAAAAGAATGATATCTTTATTCCATTCTCCAGAATATGTCAGTTCAATCCCCCTTCCTTGCCGAGGTTCCATTTGAATCATATATAGACTCGACGGTTGGCCAAGTTGCCAACTCTCACCAACTACCAACTACCTGACAAGAATCTCTCACCAACGCAACTTAAACATACATAGTCATAAACATAAACATAAACATAAACACCCATCCCTACTACATGTGTTATTGACACCTAACGATTGGGGATGTGCTTTCTTCCTTAGGCATTGGTATGTCTGTTGTTCTATTTGCAATGTTAGGGAGTCTGTTAGTCATAATTTCTTTGAGTGCTCCTTTGCTGCCCGTGTTTGGTCCTTATTCTTTGGTCAACCTGTTATTTGGAATTCCTCTCCTAGATTGTCTTGGGTTGAGGTGTTGGCTGGCTTTGTTGAGTGTTTTGATGACTGTCTCAATGAGTTTTGGTCTACTTTATTTTGTGAAGTGCTTTGGTTCTTGTGGTCCAAAAAGAATGAAGATGTTTTTTAAAATAAAAGGCGGTCGCTTACTGAGTTTAATGATAAACTCACAACTTTGTTTCTCATGAAACAAGTTTATGCAGTTATAGAAATACCAAAATACAGGTTCATGATTCTATCCCGTCAAGGGGTGATGCTGCTATAAAATTTGGATATTAGGTCTACACACTTCTATCATGCTTATAAAGGGATGTTGAATAAGGATGAACTTGATGCACTGGCATAGGTACTAAAGCAGAACTAGATAACCAAAGAAAAGATCAAGGAGCAGAATAAGAAGCCTAAACAACAAGATGCTCCAAGATGGGATCAGGTGATTGGGCTCGTGATTATTCCTCCACTGGGTGCCTTTGAGTCCGATCGGGTTGATGTCAGTAACAATATAGTTGGTTCTTGGGATTGACAGACTACTAGTGGATAACCCGTACTATATATAATTTTTGATCTGATGATGTTGTTAATTTTGAAATATATGTAATTGATATAACACGATACTTGAGTTGTACAGATGATATAGCTCTTTAGGTGAGATTATACTGTAGATACTTCCCACTATGATCATATTTTTTGGTTGATTGTGATGGTGATACTTGGATGTTAATATGTTCTCACTATCTTAAATAGAAAAAAATAGCTAAAAATTGTAGTGGCAACAAATATAAATCAAATGGATTACATTGTCTAGACCAAAAAATAGAAAAGGAATACTTGAAAAAATAGGCAAGAGTATCTTACTGTATATATACACTTTGTTTTGGGAAAACTCTGTTAGTTTTGTGCAATTTATCATCTAGATCACTTGTATTGCTATTCAAAGTTGGATCATCCTACCATCTGGAGGCAAAATCAACACCCCATATTGGAAGGGCATTTCTGCAAATAATTATAATAAGTACAATTGTCCACTATAGCACTACAACAGTGAGAGTATTCTTGAGAGCCATAGATCTATATGGCTTGATAGTTGGTCCTAGATGTGTGGCCATCTGTTTGTAATTTCAAAGGCTTTGAAAGACTTCAATACATATACACATTCCAACAACTCATTAAATCAATCTATATTTTAACAGTCAATACAAAACATATTGTACACAGGGGAAAAGAAGACAACAAACAACATGGCACAAAAAAGAAATTTGTACAATAGAACTTTCAGCTCAACCAATACAAATCAGTAACACAAATAGATGTATATAAATATGGTTGCGAGCAAATAACTAGGAACTATGAAGAGAAGAACAATGCCATATACATAAACGGTTACAACTAACCTAATGGATATATACATTACACGAAGTGGGCACCTATGAAAATGTGCAAATATCAATGTACACCTCCCTCCCTCACCTCCCCCCTCTCTCCCCCCCACACACATATATTATCACATTAACGATCCTCTACCTACTCTGTTTGCCACCACACACTCTTTTTTCACTGCACACTATTTTTTTCTACCAAAGCAAAGCATACATAGACATATATAAACATATACTCATGCATGCATACATACATAGACATATATAAACATATACTCATGCATGCATGCATGCATACATCCATACATACATACATACATACACACACAAACGCCCATACATATGTGTATGTATGTATACACGAACACACACACACACATACATACATACATACATACATATATGTGTGTGTGTGTGTACACATAGACACCTATACATATATGTGTATGTATGTATGTATGTACACATACATACATACATACATACATACATACATACATACATACATACATACATACATACACAAATATACATACATATATATACATATACACGTATATACATATATATAAAGATATAGCAGTTCGAATATCTCAGTGGCAAGCCAGGGAAATTACATATGTCTGTAAAGTGACAATGCTTTTCTTGGATGTAGAAACCCAACTAAAGGAATGATACAATCTTCTCCTCGCAAAGAAAACCCTACCCCAAATTTTTGGAATCTGTTTATAACCCACAATTCAAAGATTGCATGAGACACAATTATACAACACAAAATCACAATGCAAACCCAGATGCAGATTATATATAAATATTGCTGCAACTACTACATAATCTTCTCTCAACAACAGCTTCGCTGCAAACAACATTCACTTCCAAAAAATGATTCCCAAATGTGAGCCCATACAACTTGCATTCCATATTAAATTTTCTATTATCTCATCGAAAGTACCAAACATGATATCTAATTTCTACATAGATGAGGAAACCAAGCTATAATAACCATACAATCTTCTTCTCACAAGGGAGAGCCTAGGTCAAATTTTTAAAAACTGTTCGATAGACACATTTCAAAGATTCCATCAGACAATAGTTTAAAATACAAAACCACATATGTGCATATTTATATATATACATATACAAATATACACACATATATATACAAGTATATGTATATATATGTATGTATGTATATAGTGCAACCTGCAACATGTTTCAATTCATATTTGCAAAATTAAGTTTCAATTGGAAACATCATCATAAAAAGGGACAAAAGAATGGGTCAAACTTTCAATTTTTGCAAGCTTGAACCCTAATTGTAGAAGATCATCAAGTTTGGCTACCACTTCAATTTCAAATACAACAAAAAAAGTAATGAAAAAGAATCACATATGCTGTTAAGGTTATAAACATTGCAGATTTCAAATTCTGAGACAAAAATCTATAAAAGTTTTTTTTTGGATTTGTAATAGTATGTTTTTGTATTGATAATTAAGTGAAAAAGTACATAGTGAAAATGTCAAAAATAGGGTTAACCCATGTAATCTGTCCATGAGATTTGAAAAACTATCTACCCATCTAATATGCCACAACTATAAAGCCTGTGAAAAAACTATCCCTTCTCAAAAAAAAATGTAACCCTCCCAACTACTACGACTAGAATGTTAACATTTAACAATTAAACTTTACAAACACACACACACACACACCATATTTTGTAGATTTGAACGTAAGTCATAGCTTTGAAGGCAATGATAATACTGTTTTCCCCCAATTTAGTATGTGTTTTAATGTTGCCTATTGTGTTTCTACGTTAAAATCATCCTACAAAGGAGTTGTCCCTTTCAAACACAGGAAATCAGAATCTCAATGGGGATCTTCCCAATATATAGCTAAAGATGATCAAAAAAATTGTAGTAATAGGTTTGTTTCAAACACACATTAATAAGTACCCAGATGTTTTTCACAGAGTAAAACAATCATAGTAAATAAGCTAATGATGATATTAAAACATTTAAAGATTGATAAATTGCTGCTCGTTGAATGCAAAAACAATAGACTATTTATATCCTTGCTTTGAGAGAACAAATTATTCTATCACAATCCCACAGAGTGGCATTGAAGGTCAAATTGTCAAGTTAATGATTTTCAAATCCTTATTAAACCTCACAATAAGAACCTCAAAGCTTTCAAGATTTAAAGTTTTTAATTCTCTTAGGAAATTAATTGTTTGATTCTCTTTGACCATGGATTGTTTTATCTAAATAAATAAATTTGTTGCCATGAAGAATTAGATTCAAAAAATAGGTCAGACTCAAAGGAAAACATTGCATGCACAACACCAAATATTTTAGAAGTGAGGATATGCAGAGAACACACAAGGAATCACCTTCTCAATAGGGATCTTCTCAATCTATAGCTAAAGATGATAGAAAATTGTCATTATAGATACTGATGTCATGGAAATGGGGACAAGGCAACGACAAAGTTCAATGTTAATAAGTTAGTTTCAACCATAAAAACAAAACAAAGAACTAAAAACCATTCCAAACATATCAAGAGAGATTTCAAAAAGCATGAAAGAAGTTTAACAAAATAAAAGAAAGGAGAAGAGCCTCCCTAAGATGCTTCCATGATGCCTTTTGATGCTTCTCCCTTGTTTCTCTCCTCTCCAAGTCCCAAATGAGTGTAGCTCTCAGCTTTTAGCACTAGCCATGGATGCCATATGGAGATTCAAGATGGTTGAATATGATAAGCAAATACTATGCAAGAGTAGATAGTGATGCTATGAAAAAGCTCTATGCTAATGCCAGTATAACAACAATACTCTAAAATGCTTCCCTTTGCTTGAGGAGAAGGGTTCTATTTATAGAAGAAATGGGGAAATGAAGGGTTAAGATTGAATGGTTTAATCAAGGGCCAAGTTTGAAAGTTGGGGATCCATGTGCACAATTGGCACCAATAAAATGGTGACAAGTGTCAACATAGGATTGGGTTGAGAGAAGAGGTTGGAGGCATTAAAGGCCTGAGAAGACCTCATGGTTATCTAGAAGGTAAGGGTCAAGCCTAAATTAGGATTACCCACTGGATTAGGAGTTAATCCAAGGATAAACCTTTGTGCAAATGATTAAGAGATAATCATGGTCAAAGCATTAAAGGCTTGATGAGACCTTTGGGTTGGGTAGAGGTTGAGTCAAAACAAATGTTTTAACCATGTGGGAGGGTTTGAGGTAACCATTAATGGTTATTGGAGACTTTGGGGATTAAGTGGTTGAAGGTTGAAAGCCTTCAATGGTTATCAAAGACTTTGAGGGTTAATTTGTTGAACACACAAAGCATTAATTGCTTTTCAAAGACTTTGGAGTCTTTGAGAAGTGACTCCAATTTGCTTAGGAATGTGACAATATTTAGGGGATGGATTAGGCTAATTAGGAAGGGTTTAGAAGAATTTAGAAGGGGTTTAGGCATACAAATGGATTTTGTAGGAAAATGCAAGTGGGAGAAATTTTGGTATTTTCAATTAAAATAAAATCATTTATTTCAATTAAATGGTGTAAGTTGAATTTGGATAAATATTTAAATAAATATTAATTTATTTAAATGAGAAAAATGAAGATAAAGCATTAAAATGCTTGAAGATTTTGAGGGAAACCATTAAAGGCTTGAAGACTTTAAGGAAAACCATTAAAGTCTTAAGAAGATTATAGAAGGAAGCCATCAAGTTTGAAGACTTTAAAGCCATCAAGTTTGAATACTTTAAGGGAAACCATTAAAGGTTTCAAGTGGGTGAGGATAAATAGGATTTTAAATAAATAATTTATTTAAAATAGTTGTGCAACTTGCTTTTGTAGGAAAATACAAGTGGGTGGAGGATAAAGGTGATTTAAATAAATTATTTATTTAAAATAATTGTGCAACTTGCTTTTGTAGGAAAATACAAGTGGGTGGAGGATAAAGGTGATTTTAAATAAATGATTTATTTATTTAAATGTGAGAGGTGGGATTTTGGGGGTTTTAAATAAATATTAATTTATTTAAATGTGAGAGAAGATTTAATTAAATAAATATGATTTATTTATTTAATTAATGGTCTGAATTTGGTTAAGTGAATTAAATCAAATAAATTGAATAATTTATTTAATTAATAGGAGAATAGGGTTAAGATGAATTAATTAAATATTAATTTAATTAATTATTAATTGATGGTTAAATAATCAAATAAATACTAAGTATTCATTTAATTAAGTGGACAGATTTATGTGACTACATTTGCCCCTCTTTGAGACGGTGCGGTTTATCGCGTCGTTTCAAAGAAAGAAAAATAGGTGTGAAGAAATGCCCCATAAAATGTAAATTTAATGGGTGGTATGCCCCCTCGAGAGATGGGCCAAATTTTGTTTTGAAAAATCGGGCGATCTCTCGAAAAAGAATGCAAAGTGGAGGGGAGGTAGAATAGAAGAAATTAGAACTAATGATGAAAGAATGGGAGAAAATGGAGTGAATATGAAGAAACAACAAGCCAGTGGGTACCCTGAGGTCATGCAAGAGATACATAGCAGATGTAGTGTGGGGTTTGGATTGATGCTATACAATTGATCAAAATTGTTTGGACAATCTGGTGCAATCGGTTGAATTGCCCTGGTCAAGTCAAAGCGTGACAGTTGATGTCAGTTGGTTGCTTGGACATGATAAAGTCTGAGTAAGTGAATCAAAGTGACCTGATGGTGACTTAGACAATTGATGTAATTGCCCGATGAAGTCAAGGTATATGAAGCAAAATACTCGTTGAGACGTAGACAATTGATGTAATTGTTCGTTGGATTGTGTTTGATTGGTTGATCAATTGATAGTATGTGCGTGTGATGGATGGTTGTGGGGAATCATGGCAGCCCCGTTGAGACTAGGTCATTATGATAAATGCCTGATGTAGTCTAGGATTACCATAATCGATTACCTGTTGAGACCCAAACATACGTGATCAGAGTATCTGTTGATAGTCTAGGTGTGTGGGAGTCGATGTATCTGTGTAGACAGAGTAACTGGCTTAATTTTGTGGATGACTTAGGATAGGAAACACAATCCCTCCTATTTAGAGATGGATGGTGATGAACGTGGCTTGATTAGGTTGATGGGAAACGATGAAGGATATGTGATGTTGATTATTGAGATGGGGAGGGTTGGGGGGGTTCGATGTTAGAAGAAATGGAGGACCTATGACTCATTCCTATGGAAGAAGAGGAAAATAGAGTATGCATTATTATGACTATGTATGCATGATATGCAGCTATTATGAATGTATGGATGGGTGGAATGCAACGAAATGCAATATATACAGATGAGATGGAATGACGATCCATGGTGCTTTATTTTTCATCATTGAGCTTTAAAATGTTGTAAGAAAATACAAGCAACTTGACATAAAGATTCAAGATGACTAGAGTATTTCTTACATGGATTTGATATAGCAAGTTAATACAAGCAACTTGATATAATGGATCAAGTTGACCTGAGTATTGCTTGCAGAACAGACAAGGATTATCTTCTTTCATGCATGACTTGGATCGTCCTCCTTGATCTTAGGCTGATCATATCCTGAGACAAGTGCATACCGTAATAAGAAATAAAAACCTTTATCCAAATTGGATGAGGAGGAACCAAAGAATGAGCATTGTACCTGTAAACAAATAGTATATACATAAAGAATAAAAGAATATGGATCCTTGGTAATGGTTCATGTCCATATGGTCGAGGTATATGTTGTAGTCAGCAAGCCGTAATGATCTAGGACTGCATTTTTGCCTATGATCACGTAGCTTGGTGAACTTCCCACGTAGACACCATTAGTACATGCCCCAGAACTTCATCGGAAATAATGCGCAAACGATACAAAACAATGCTGAAAGATCCCGATACAGATAAACAAATGATTGTACTCATAAATCAACCAAGTATTTGATAGCTTAACATAATTTTCTTGTCAAAGAAAATGTCATCTTGTCTTTGTTTTGATAAGGAAGGATGCATCCTTGTTTAAGACAGTTTGGATTGTTGATGTTGATTGTGTTGGTCGGGTGATAAGTGGTCATTTGTGTGAGTATTTTGTATCTGATCGGATGAATATGTACAAGGTGTTGTCATGTTTTTTGGGTGATTTTCGATGGTTTTTCGATGTTTTTGGATTTTGTGTAATAGTTTTTGAATGTTTGTGGATTTTGTGAGTCATTTTTGAATGTTTTTGATATTTTGCGAGACATTTTTGAATGTTTTTGTATTTTGCGAGACATTTTTGAATGTTTTTGGATTTTGCGAGACATTTTTGAATGCTTTTGCCAATGAATCACCAGTAATGTAGAATCCACTTCCATCATCTAGATTGTAAGGGCATTGCCCCCGAGTTGGACATGATTTATGAAAAAGCGGGATGCAGGATGCATGTAGTACTTTCTTAATTGCAGATCAAATAACAAGCCATGGTTGGGATGGATGGATGTATGTGTGCATGAATGTGATCGCAACGAGCCTGAAAGATACTGGAGCCATTGCCTTTACGAGTGGCGCCTGTTTGCCAGGTTTTCACCATCGCACTTACCCAAGGTGCCACCGGAGTGGTTGTTCACCGTTTGGATGCATGATTTTTCTTTACTTTTTTGAATGTTTTTTGTATTTTCTTCAGGAATTTTCTGAATGTTTTTGGTATTTTTCTGATATGTAGGGGAGCCTGATGCTCTGTACACCTTAGGTATAAAACCTTTTGAGGTGCATGCTGTTGATTGGATCTACGAGCGGTTCTCCGTCTGATGTAGCCAACTGATATGCCCCGGACCCGAATACAGCAGTGACAACATATGGGCCCAACCAGTTTGATTCAAACTTGCCTTGATGTTCTCTGTTTGGTTGGTTGCGAGGATTTTCTCGAAGAACAAGATCACCTACCTCAAATGTACGAGGTCTAACTCGGTGATTGTAGCTTCTACTCATGCGCTGCTGATAGGCTTTGAGGTGATTGTATGCAGCTTGTCGCTTCTCATCTAGTAACTCTAAGTCTTGAAGACGGGATACTCTGTATGCTTCATCATCGATGAGATTGTGCAATGAAACTCGTAAGGATGGTATCTCGACCTCAATAGGTAAGATAGCTTCAGCACCATAGACCAATGAATAAGGAGTTGTACCTGTAGGGGTTCGAATGCTAGTTCGATATGCCCATAGCGCTGGATTCAATTGAACATGCCAATCACGGCCGGCATCATTGACTGTCTTCTTTAGGATCCTCAATATGTTTTTATTGGATGCTTCGGCCTGACCATTGCCTTGTGGGTAATAGGGAGTGGAAAAGCGGTGTTGGATATGAAATTTCTCACAAAGCTCACGAACATCCTGATTTTTGAAAGGAAGACCGTTATCTGTGACAATGGACATGGGCACACCATACCGGCAGATGATGTAATTGAGGATGAATGAGGCGATCTGCTTGCCGGTGACTTGGGTAAGTGGAACAACTTCGATCCACTTGGTGAAATATTCGGTGGCGGTAATAATGAATTTATGGCCATTAGATGAAGATGGATGGATTTTACCCACAAGATCAAGACCCCATTGACAAAAAGGCCATGGTGTTGTGATTGGTTGCAGTTCTTGAGCTAGTGCATGTATTAGGTTGCCATGAACTTGACATTTTTTGCACTTCCTGACAAAGTAGTAGGAATCCTTTTCCATAGATGGCCAATAGTATCCAGCTCGCATGATCTTCTTGGCTAGTGATGGACCACTTGAGTGAGTCCCGCAAATTCCTTCATGTACCTCTTCCAAAGCCTTTGTTATCTCACCTTGTTCTAGACATCGAAGGAGAGTACCATCAAGACCGCGTCGGTATAGGGTTTCGGCAATAATGGTATATCGAGCAGTTTGGCGAATGAAGGTTTTTCGTTGGTTATTTGATTGGTTAGGAGGAAGGGTGTGATCACGGAGATAGGTGTAGAACTCACCATAACATGGGGATTCTGAACCGACAAGGCGACATATCATCTCGGATTCAGGGATATCATAAGCGGGGATCCAAAGCTGTTCTACCAAGAACTCGTAGCGTGTTGAATTCTGTGGAAGATCTAGTAGAGATGCGATGGTAGCCATAGCATCAGCAGCTCGATTCTGATCTCTTGGTATCTGCTCAAAAGTGATAGTAGTAAATGATGTCTTTAGATTGTCCACCATTTGCTTGTATGGCATGAGTTTATCATCTTTGGTCTGATACTCATCTGTTGCTTGTCGAATGACTAGTTGGGAATCGCCATATACTTGCAATTCTTTTAATTTCCATTGTATGGCTAATCTGAGTCCTGTGATCAAGGCCTCATACTCTGCTATGTTGTTTATGCATGGAAATGTGAGCCTGTAAGACTTCGGGATGCTATCACCTTGAGGTGTGATAAACAGAATGCCTGCCCCCGAGCCGTGCCTAGTGTATGAACCATCAAAGTATAATTTCCATGACTGTGCTTCTGTAATCATGAATATCTCTTCATTTGGAAAATTGGAAATGAGAGGATGATCACCTATGAGAAGTGCATCGGCCAACTGATCTACAATAACTTGACCTTTGATAGCTTTACGGTCCACGTACTCGATGTCAAATTCACTTAGAATCATCACCCATTTGGCCAAGCGACCTGTCAATGCTGCTTTGCTGAGTAAATACTTGAGTGGATCAATCTTTGCAATGAGTTGCACCTTGTGTGTTAACAGATAGTGCCTCAGTTTAGTGGCTGCCAAGATTACTGCTAGGCAAGCTCGCTCAATAGGTGTGTAATTGAGTTCATAGCCCACCAGTGTGCGAGAGATGTAGTAAATAGCACACTCTTTTCCTTCTGCATTATGTTGTGCCAGTAGTGCACCCAATGCTGTACTTGTCACTGAGATATAAAGTAACAACGGTCTACTTGGATCTGGTGGCATCAGCAATGGTGGATTCATGAGATAGTTTTTAAGTGCCTGAAATGCTTGCTGGCATCTGTCATCCCACTGAAAGCGGATGTTCTTGTGTAGCAGGTGTGTGAATGGGTGACACTTATCAGCCAATTGTGCAATGAATCTGCGGATAGATTGAAGCCATCCTTGCAGTGTTCTTAGCTGACTGATATTCCTTGGAGGTGGCATGTCCATGATTGCTTTAACCTTTGCTGGATCGACCTCAATACCTTTGCTTGAGACAATGTATCCTAGAAGCTTCCCTGAGGTTACTCCGAAGACACATTTCTTTGGGTTGAGTCAAACATGGTATTGTTCCAGTCTATCAAAGATTTTATCTAAGATGTGAAGATGTCCTTCTCTAGTAAGTGATTTTGCTAGTAAATCATCCACATAATCTTCCATTATAGTATGCATCATGTCATGGAAGATGGTGGTCATTGCTCTTTGATAGGTCGCTCCTGCATTCTTTAGACCAAAAGGCATTACATTCCAGCAGTATGTGCCCCATGGACATGTGAAGGCTGTCTTATGTTGGTCCTCGGGTGCGATCTTTATTTGATTGTATCCTGAAAAGCCATCCATGAGTGAAAGCATGGCATGTCCTGCTGTCAAATCTACTATGATGTCAATATTTGGTAGAGGGAAGTCATCCTTAGGACATGCTTTATTTAGATCTCTGAAGTCTATACAAATGCAGATGCCCCCTTTTGGTTTGCCAACTGGCACAATATTGGAGATCCATTCTGCATAATCAATTGGTCTAATGAAACCAACATCCAGGAGTTTCTTGAGTTCTGTTTTGACTAGCACTGCAATCTGAGGATGCATCTTACGAAGCTTCTGCTTGATAGGTTTGGCTCCTTCTGCTACGGTGAGGTGATGCATGACTAAATCAGGATCAAGTCCAGGCATGTCTGCATATGACCATGCAAAGTTGATCTGACGCTGTTGGAAGAACTCTATAAATTGAGGTTGTTCCTCTGGAGTGAGAAGAGATGCCAGATGTATGATATGAGGGTTTTCAGGAGTCCCCACATTCTATTCTTTGGTCTCCTCAATGAGGATCGTTGATCGTTCCTGTTGTGTATTAGCAGGGAGAATGTCAAACCCTTCATCCTCAGGCGCCTCAGAGAGGTTTTCACCGTTGGATACACTCTTTCTTTTTACTTTTGTTGGATCAAATAGTGCCACAGTGTGGTTTTCACTGGAAGATCCATGTTTTAATGTTATATTTTTGCAGCTGAAGGGTTTGACATCTGCCCCGAAGTATGCTGCGCTATTAAGTTCAATGGCGAATCCAGCTTTGTGATCCCCGCTTGGTAGATTATCCCTTAATTCCAAAAAGTCAATGATAGCCTCATCGTTTTGGAAGAGGTCAAGACATGGGGGATTTGGTTGGTTCCATTCGATGAGTTTAGGGTGGATAATGGGCATTACTTCATCGATTAAGTTAAGTGCGGGAGATGTATCAGTGAGGGTTAAGACAGTGTGGTGAAGGTCGTTGATGGTACTCTCCCTATCAGAATCCGGCGTAGGATGAGACGTAGGGTCTGTGGAAGATGTTTCCAGCTCAGGTACCCAAGTGGTCTTTATCTGTGCTTCTCCGTAAATAGGGATGTCTTTGCGTGGCGGAGGTGGTGATGTGTCTTCCTCATCTGAAGTGTTAAGTTGTACAGAATCAAATTCCCACTCATGTGAGTCAGTCTCTGAATCACTCTCCAGCATCTGATTGCTATACCATACTGGGATGTCTTTGGAGTTAAACACGGCAGGTGTGATTGGTTTATGTATCTTTGTAGTGATCGGTGCTGCAGGAACTGTGATGGGGATTAAAGGATTTGTTACTGGAAGTATCGACAGTGTTGATTTAGTGGCTTCTGTTGGAATGGCTGGTGCCATAGATGTTGCTGTAGGTTTCCATACAGTTGTTGCTACAAATGGTGTTGCTGATGGGATTACTGGTTCGTTTGGTGGGATGAATGATATTGATGACGGTTGCGGTGGGGTTGTGAGCCTCGATGGGGCAGTGGGGATAGTGCTTGATGGTGCTTTGATTATGAAAGGTGTCCTCTTTGCAGTAGGTGGGCAAAATGGTTTGCTGGGTTTTCCTTTGAATTTGAGTTTAGGAAGGATCTCTTTTTCAAAGCCTAGGCCTGTATTACCTTTGGGCTTGAATTCTGGTAGCAGAGGTTCATGTCGTCCTTGTTTGCAGTATCCCAAAGCACTCTGACCATCATATCCCATTCTTTGCATAATGAGGAGGCCTTTGCCATACTGTTCTATAGGAAGTGTAACTCGCAGTTTATCAGTGGTGATGGGATCTTTATAGATCCAGTCCGCTAGGTCCTCATCTTGTGTCTCTTCCTCTTGACTCTTTCCAAGGACGAATGGCATCAAGGCACATGCTGGTATGATTAGTGGTTGCTGGAGTAACTGCTGTGGCTTACCATGTGTTCTAGGAGAAGTGGGCATTTGTCCCACACAAAAGAGCTGACTTAAGTTGTATTCTCCAGGACCTTCCTCTTCGACTTTCATCTTAAGCTTTTCTTGCTTGGGTATAGGAGTGTTCGAACTGGCAAGAGAGGCAGGATTTACATATGATGTGGAGGAAATGGCTTCCCTATTATTAGGAACAGTAATCTCTGGTTGATGGCTGATATTATGGCAAAAAGCAAAAGGATTTGCATCACCCAGGATTGTGATCTCTGCACCATTATGTGGGAACTTGATACATTGATGGTAGGTAGATGGAACGGCTTGCATGACATGTATCCAAGGTCTCCCTAATAATAGATTATATGGCAGAGGAAGGTCCAGAACCTGACAAATTATGTGTTTTACCACAGGGCCCACTCGGATTGGTAGGACCACAGCTCCTTTAGATGAACGCTCTGCATCATCATAGACTTTGATGGTGATCTTCTTGCGAGGATCCACTGATTCTATTGCATATCCCAATGCTGTGACCAATTGCAGTGTACAAATGTTTAGGCCTACTCCATTATCTATCAAGACTCGCTTGATCCTGTGTTGGTTGACAAAGCCTTCAATGTGTAGCGAAGCATTATGAGGTTGTTGGAAAGAAGAGTTGTCACTTTCAGAAAAAGTGAGACAAGGTGATGACTTTAGATTTCCAACCATGGCTTGAAATTGGTCCGTGTTCAGGTTTGCAGGGACTGACGCTTCTTGGAGTGCTTGATCCAAGATTGTTTTATGAGATGGTGATAGGCGTAATAGCTCTAAAATGGATATGAGCGCAGGGGTTTTATCTAATTGTTCCACAAGATTGTACTGCTTTGGGATGGAGGTGGTGCCTTGTGGAGCTGCCTTGATGGTAACTTTGCCGCGACGCGTAACAACATTGCAATTTGAGGTGGGATTTTTGAAGGTTATGGTTGCAATTTGTTCACTGGCATCATACAGGTGATTGACAGTGTAATTATACGCAGCTTGCGTATAATCAGTGGTATCAGGACCTCGTCTGGACGTCGAAGGACCCCTTTGATCTTGCGATGGAAGTGGATTCTTGAACATCTGATGATCATTATTGGTTGTTTTTGGGTCATGCCCTTCAATTTCAATTTCTCCTCGGTCAATAAGATCCTGAATGAGATCTTTCAATCGGTGACAATTACTTGTCTTGTGTCCTCTTCCTTGATGGAACTCACAATGTTCAGTATCCTTCCACCATGCTGGTTTGACTCGGGGCTCATAATTTGATAACTTAGGTAGAGTGATCAAATTCTGAGAAATAAGTTGTCGCATCACCGTTTCAATGGGTTCCCCTAAGGGAGTGTATGTGCGTTTTTGTTTTTGTGGACGGGGTCTTGGTTCATCATGAGATGTGATGCGACCTTGATTAGGAAGAACATTTGTGTTATTTTGAGGTGGAGGATTTTGTCCTGCAAATCGAACCACAGGTTGTGCATTTTGGATAGTTCGAGCATCCACAACTCCATCGTTGACGATATTCTTATTCTTGTTCCAGAAGTTCGGTTTATCACTATTGAAGCGCGGGCGAGGACCATCTTTGGGTTCATTAAAGATTTTGATGAGTCCTTTTTTGATGAGTGCCCTTTCACATTTTATACCCTTGGTGATCATATCGTTAAAAGAGTCTGTGTCTTTGACATCCAGGTGAAATTCCATTTCTTCGTTTAAGTTGGAAATGAAAATTTCCACTAGTTCTCGTTTAGGTAACTGAAGAGAACGTCTGCTAGACATTTGGCGCCATCATTGCAGGAATACTGAGAATAGTTCACCTGGTTTTTGTTTGGTATTGCATAGATTAGCCATGGTGATGTCGCGTTCAATGTTATAAGAGTAATGAGATAGGAACTTCTGGATGAGTTCCTCAAATGTTCTAATGCCACCTGGAAGTCGGGAAAACCATGATGTGGTTGTTCCTCCCAAGCTTTGGGGAAAAAGGCGCATTAGGTATGTGTCCTCATAAGCCACTTCAAGACAAGCAGAATGAAATTCTCAGACATGATCACGGGGATCCCCCTTTCCTCTATATTTTTCAAATTTGGGTGTTTCGAACCCGCGTGGAAAGGGTGGCATATAAAGATTCCTATCAAAAGGATAGGGACAGATGTCATTGAGTGAGAATTGGTTAATCTTGACACCACTATGAAGTTGTTGGGCGAGATTCTCGACTTGTTGCCGCAACATCTCTATTTCATTTGGAGGAGGAGGTGGTGGGTTACCTCGAGGAATGTTATATCTGATGTGATTTCTACCCCTTTCCTCCTCATGGCGACTTTGTCTTTCTGATGCTTGTCTTAATTGGGCAAGATCAAAGTCCGAGGGGAGTTTGGCTCCTTCTTGAGCGAGTTTTAAGAAGTGAGCATCCGCATTGCTTCTTAATATTTCATCAAATAATCTGTTGAAGTGAGGGTTATGCTGAGCCCTTTCGATTGTTGAAGGAGTGGGAGTACTTGGGTTTTCGTCATTCACATTTCCTCCAAGTGCTTCTTGAAATTCATTGAGGTTGTCTTCTTCTTCCTCAATTTCTATTTCTCGTAGCCTTGATCGTGATCGGGTTTGAGCCATTTTGTTTGTAAGTTTGTGTTGAAGTTGATTGAAGATGATGATGAGTTGGTGATGAAATGAAAGATTGATGATTGGTGATGTGTGTTGTATGGGGATCTCTAGCACTTTAAGGTAAATGTAACCGAAATTCCTTCTTTGAATTGCTTGTTTGTTTTGATAAGATTTGATGTGATAAGGTGTAGAGAAATCTGAGATGTGTTACAGATTGGACTACCTAGCAATGAGAGGATTCACTCATGAACTAGTTTTAACCTACGTAGATGTGTCTCTTAGGATGAGCTTATCCTAGATGTAGAATGTGAGGCCCTACCCCAACCCATCCTATCTCTTCAGTTATTTTCATTTTGGAACTATTTTGGATACTAGTTTGGACACACTATGGATATAGAACTTTTCATGATTCCGCGATTTTGGTAACATTGATATATGTGGATGCTTCATTTCTATGCCTTGTGGATTATAGAATATTATATGATTCTAGATTAGGGTAATGTTGTGATGATGCAGGTTATTATCTGAATTTCAGGATTTGATATAATGTTTGGAAAATGTTTGCATATATTGTAGATGGATCAAATTTTGAGGATTATGAGGAAATTGCTTTGAATTGTGACAAATTATATTTCATAATGTCAAGTCTTTGTAGAATAAATGTATTGTATTTTGATTATGTGATTTTATATATTATATGAGGCTATTTGGGAAGTACTAATGTTTAAATTGAGATGTGCAGGAAAATATCCATGTGACCATGGAAATATTAGGGAGAATCAAGCCTAGGCCAATGTGCGTTAGTAAAACTAGGGGTTGTCTATTTGGAGAGACAACACCCCGTATGTACTGTATTTTATTCGTAAATGTAAAATGTTGCATGAGTGTAATTTGTATTTATTTGATTGATTAAATTGTTTAAGGGACAATTGCCATGTGGTTGTTGTGATGTGGAATTATTTTGTAGTGTCACTTGACACCTATGTAGTATGTTGTGTTGGCAATTGTCATGTCACCTTTTTGAAAGTTTTATTTTTGTTAATGGTTATATCCCCTAATTATCCTTGAAGGAACCAAGAAATCTAGGTTAGAGAGCCACAAGGAAGGTCAACTCAGAGTTGACCCGTAGGTTAACTTCAGGTGGACTTTCTGAAGGTCAAATCAACTCCTAGAGTCAATTTTAGAGCTTTTCTATTAGGCCTCATGGGGTACCTATGGGTGAAGGCCAAAATTGGCCATGTGTCTTTCCCTTAGGACTTGTTTAACCACCCAAAAAAGTGGTTTTCCCAAGATGGACGAATTCTATCTATAGGAGTGCCATCTTTGGAAGGAGAACCTTCTTGGAGATAGTAATCCCTCTTCCCCATTCCATTTCCCTTCTCTAGGCACCTAGGTTAGGGAGTGTGTAAGACCTAGGGAAGACCAACCCAATGGGAGATCACTCACTCTATCCAAGAGGTTGGAAGGAGTGAGAGAGGCCTTCTTAGGCTAAGAATGGAAGCTTAGTGAGCTAATCACCCACTCTCCACTTTTGGAGATTTTTTGGGAAAATTTGAAAAGAAAAACCAGTTTTAGAAAATTTAGAGGAATTTTGGTGGCCAAGGATTGCAGAAAGTTGTGTGGATTGGGCAGCTCATCTCCAACTAAGTTTAGCATACCTATTGGCAGAATAAGGTTGGTTGTTATCTCCTCTTGTTCATGTTGTTTATCTTAGTTATGTTGTTTTGTTGAAGGAAAGAAATGCTTGTAAAGAAAGTGTGTATGTATAATGTTGTTGAAGAAAATAATGTGTAGTTCTTCCCTATGTTTTTTTTTTGTTTTGTGTTCTTGCTTTGGGAGTGTCCAAGATCTTCTACTCTTGGGAGAGTAGGATGATCTTGGGGTGGAAGAAGCATGACAGCCTTGGGTGAGAGGCTCTCCTTAAGGAGAGTGATCTCAAGGGTGTCCTTTGTAACCCTTGCTGCATAGCCTTGTGTATGCATTTGGGGGTCATAAGGGGAGAGAAATGGCTTTGAGCCTTTGGGGGGCATAAGGTGTGTGAGATGAATTCTGTTGGGTATTTTGTGTTGCCATGAGGTGGCTTGTGTTATATCTTTGGCTGCAGTCTCCCCAACGGTACTTGGTCCACTTCCACCCATAGATTGATCTCCACAAATGTGGTGATAGTGTAGCTTGGGATGGGAAAGTGTATGTGTTGTGTGTTTGCCCTATTGCTATGTTGTATTGCTTGGTTGTAACCCGTCTAGGTCTTGGTTCTCCTAGCTCGGGGGTGGCTTCTGGTAAGCCTAGGCTGGGAGGTGAGCATCCCATGGTCACAGTCCTAAAACTTTACTTGCAGGTGGCTTGGGGAAAAGACTAGGAGTTGCAGATTTTGTGTTGCAGACTTCTATTTCAGATTTCTGATTTTTATTTAAATGCAGAAAAGAAGAAAGAAATGTAACCTTATGATTTGTAGCAAAAAGAAAAAAGAAGAGAAAGTGCATATGTAAATATAGGGCTTAAAATGATTCTGTTTCTGTTTAAATAAATGTAATTATTATTTTCTGTGTAAAAGATTAGAGAGAAAAAAAGGGGACTGTTAGATTATCTACCCATTTTCATATTTGGGTTATTGTAACTATCATTCTGGAAAAACAATGTAAATGTGACTTTTATTATATTTGATGACTATTGTGTTTGTTGTAGTCTACATTTAAATCTGGTTTGTAGCATGTTATTTACTGCAATATTAAAGTAAAGAAAACAGAAAAAAAAAAGAGATGCATTAGGATTTCTTATTCACTATTTACTAGTTTATTTACTGCAAACGTTAAAGAAAGAAAAAGAAGAAAGGCAGTAGGGTTATTATTTACTTGCTTAGTTTTATATTCTGTTATTTTATGTCTATTAGAAAGAAAGGAGAACCAGTATTGCTTTATTGCTGTAGAAAGTTTAAATAAAAGAAAGAAATAAATAGACCTATTCTAAATGCTGTTAGAAGACTAAAAAACGGAATGTAGATGGTTAAAAACCTCAGATCAATATAAGGGTTTTTAACCCTATTACTTCAACATTTAGTCATATATATCTCTATATGTATATAGGTATATATATTGAAAATATATACCTATATAGATATAAAATATATACATATATAAGCTCCCTGTATGTGCATACCCCTGTAACAACGAAATAAAGGATGCATTTTGAACTTGTGCATCTCTGTTTCAAACATATAAAAGAATTGCAGAATAAACTTCGTATATATATATATATATATATATATATATATCTGCATCTGAAACACATACCCTGTAGATGTCTGTAGAACAAAATCAACAAAGACATTTATGTTATGATCTGATCATAACAATGGATATATGTGTATATAAACATATATATACAAATATATATATATATATATATATATTCGATATATTCAAAAAAAATCACATCTTATAACATTTTTACCAAAACCACGAAATATAATATAATGTGTTTTTTTTAAAAAAAATGAGGAAATGGAGTCACGCGGGTCACTGTGTGTAACACAGTGGACGGCCACGGCCGAGCCACTGTGCTACACACAGTGGGCGGCGCCGAAGGGCACCGCACTGTGTGTAACATAGTGGGCGGTCGCGGCCGCCACTGTGCTACGCACAGTGAACGGCGCCCGCCACTGTGTGTATACACAGTGGGCGGCGGCTATGCCGTCCGCCACTGTGTGTACACACAGTGGGCGGCACGGCCGCCACTGTGTGTACACACAGTGGGCGGCACGGCCGCCACTGTGTGTATACACAGCGGCGCCCGGGGAAACCCTTCCTCCTCCACTGCTTCTCCCCGCATGAAACCCTCCACCTCCGTACCTGCAGTCACATTCCAAAACAAAAAAAAAGAGAAAGAAAACAAAACAAAGAAAAAGGGGTAATATAAAACCCTAACCCATTTCGGGTTAGGGTATAATATGTAAAAAAAAAAAGGGTAAAAATAACATAAGACAAGTGTAATATGTAAAAATGCAACCCTAACCCCATTTCGGGTTAGGGTTAGCATTATAAGAATATATATATATATATATATATATATATATATATATATATATATATATATATATATATATATAAATGAATATATTGATATATATATATATATGTATATTTATATATACATATATATTTATATACATTTAAGAGATTTAGATTTGGGGGCATTTAAATTGGTTTTTTTTTTAAATTATAATGAGGGTTAGTATTTAAGAATCTATATATATATATGAGGAGTTTAAGTTGGGATTTTAAACCTTGTTTTTTAATATACATATATATTTGGGGGCAATTCCATAATGGAATTTTTATATGTCCGTTTAGATTGGAATTTAAAACTTGATTTTTTGTAATATATGGAATGGGGTTATTTTAACGATAGAATTATTATATGTCTATTTACTCTTTAGGAGATTTAAAATTTTAAAATAGTAAAATTTTAAAGGGATTTGAAAACAAAGGGATTATTAGGGTTGGATACCCCATACATTAAATCGATTAATTTATTTAATTAATCAATGGATTTCCCTCAATATAATTGGACTTTAGAAAAAAAAAAAAAATTTAAAAGGAGGAAATTGTAGATTTTTGAACTTTAGGCCTTGAGACCGATATTTGGCCGGATCGAAATTTATATGACAAAATCAAGGGATTTAGGGAAAATTAGAATTGGCCCTAGTAATTGTCGGTTTCAGTGGGCAAATGACATTGTAGTAATTCAAAACCCCCATTGGGTGGATGTGGATAATAAATTTTATATGAGCATCAAATAATCATTAACAATATCATTAAATGTCCTGGAATGATTTAATACATTAAGATATCCGAATTATCCCTCGATGTAATTAGCGACGACTCGTCTTAGGTAATTGAGCTAGCTAACTAATCCGCAATGCAAATTAATCTCCACCAATCAAGTCACTCGCTCGAGTTGGTTATTTAACTTAACCTAGTAAGTACGTTTATTTACATCCTAGTTAAGACAAAACTTTAAATACAGTTGTTATGTATTAGGATTTATAGCGAGTTCATGACGTCAAAAAAAATTTTGTTGTTCCGTTTTTGTGCCCTAAAGCTTGGGCACGACATAGAAACAATCTAAAAAGTGATGTGATGTGTCTGATTTCAAGCAATATCTAAAAGAGAACTTGGGACAAGAACCTCTTAATGTTTTGAGAGTTGGGATGGATTGATGATGAAGTGATGATGTATGAGTGAGATGATGGATGTTTTTGTTTTTCAACTTCAATAAAAACTTTGGGTTATAAATGGGACAAACTCTACCTCTTCCCTTTTAGGTGTTGTAGGTATTTCTTGAGCTGTGTTGTAGGTGATGCAGACGTTTGGGAAGAAGTTGGGATTAATCCTTCCTCCTTGATTTTTGTGATAACTCAGAGCTCTATATTGCATAAAAGCTCTGCGGTTCAAAGATTCTGAATCAAACTCGTTTGTTTTACCTTGAAGGTATAGACGCATGCGATGTAGAAAGACTCTATGTGAGACAAAGATTTGTCTATTGAGATAGAAGAATTTCCTCCTTTTGATTAAAGCCTTTGAGCTCAATGGTCTCCTTTTCAAGTTGATATTCTGATGACACTTCTTCTTTCGCAAGATGTGAAGAATGGTCATAAAAGTTGTGACTCTGTGTTGTTTGCACTTTGTTTTTGGTATTTGTGGTTGTGTTGACAGATGTTGGATGAATACTTTGTTTTTGAAAGTGATTTGCTGATTTTTCTTTGACAAGAAAACAAAGCAAGCACACAAACACAAGAATGTTGCCCCCAAAGGCACAAATGAGTATGGGTCTAGATCAACCCAATCTTTGGACTTGTATATGACCCTTCCTTTAGATTTATTTTAAAGTGTATTTCCAAAGCCTGAAGTCGGCTCAATTTGCACTAGGTCTGTAAAACGAACATACTTCAAACACTTTTTATCCCTAAGGTCAAATGGCCAGTTGTGATAAATTTAGCCCACATCTTGATATTTCTTCGACTTTGGTACTACATACCTTATGAATCCCACTGTGGCAGGTAAGGATGTGATATACTAAGTCTTGCACGAGCATAACAAATAGATGATCCCTATGATGGGGGAGTCACCACTTTTATCAAGCCACAAGTGACTTTTCAAAAAGCTATGTTTCTACTCAAGGAAATATGTATGGTGAGTATCTTGGGAGCAAAACCTTCTATGCTCTTGCACTAAATTATACCTCAAATATCCTCAATCAATAGAACAGGTGGGCTACTACTTAAAGGTGTTTAGTCATGTTCGATGGCTTTGGACATAAGTTCATTCTGCAGTGACTCACTTAAGAGCCTTGTAACTGGTGGTGGGGCCCATTTGTCCTTTCGGCCAGTTACACTGTAGGAACAGCTATACCCAAGGCTACAGCTTTCGCTCTCACCTGATTTCTATAGCGGCTCGAAGGATTTACCGCTCGAGGTCATTCCCAAGAGTATCGATCCCTTGGCAGGTCTCTCTTAAAAAGATAAAATGTGAGCGTTACTAACACTTTTCTCTTGCACCTAGGACCACGAGAGCCAAGGGAGAGGATAGTGTGTGTTAGAGGTAGGACCACTCAACCAACTCTTTTGCACAAGTGTGCCAAACACAAAATTCACTTGTTCCTTTTAATTTGTCATCGCAATGATTTTCTATCTATTTGGAGATGTTGCTCCAACAATCATGGTGTTCTTTTTAATTTTAAAAGGCAATTGTTGGAGTAAACTAGAATTTGAAAATCCTGGTCAACTTAATGAAAAACACGTTTGCATGAAGTAAAATTGCTTTAAAAATGAGACAAGTTGATTGTGAATTTTATTTGCACCAAAAATGGAAGTGTGGATTGTAAGTTTTATCTTGATGCAAGAAATAAAATTTGCCTTGTTGATTTTAAGCACCAAAACGAAGTTTGTTTTCTAACTTGCAAAAAAAATAAAGTTGTTTTTGTATAAGTTTGTGGTTCTTTTTACCTTTGAACAATGAAATTCTTTTTAATAGCCCCAAACAAATGTGTGATTCTTTTTCAAAAGCCCAAATTTGAAATGTGAAGTTAATTTTAAACCAAAATAAAAAGTGAATTCATTTTTAAAACCAACTTCAAAAACAAGTTAGTAAAAAATATAAATCTACTCTTTAATCTAATTTAAATCTGCACAAAAGAGAAAAATAGTTAGTAAAATCCGCCTATTTGGTGGGCTTCTACAAGCCTAAATTTTATTTTTTTTTTGGTTTTTTATTTTTTTTGGTTACAAAGTGATTTGTACAACGTTTTGTTACAATAGCGCTAGTCTGCGTTTGAACAGAGGCACTATTTAACACAAACGTATTAAAAGAAAGGGAAAGACAGAGAAGGGAAAAGCACTGAAACAGGGGGAATAGCGCCAAAATAATGCCAAACGCACCAAAACAGTGTCAAAATCGCAACCTGTGTGACATTTTCAACATTCAAACATGTTATTGGTTAAAAAAAAAAAAATTGATCTTTTTGGTGTTTGGATTCACGTTGGGTTCACCAAATGATGTCATAGAAATGGGGACAAGGCAACAACAAAGTTCAATGTTAATAAGTTAGTTTCAACCATAAAAACAAAACAAAGAACTAAAAACCATTCCAAACATATCAAGAGAGATTTCAAAAAGCATGAAAGAAGTTTAACAAAATAAAAGAAAGGAGAAGAGCCTCCCTAAGATGCTTCCATGATGCCTTTTGATGCTTCTCCCTTGTTTCTCTCCTCTCCAAGTCCCAAATGAGTGTAGCTCTCAGCGTTTAGCACTAGCCATGGATGCCATATGGAGATTCAAGATGGTTGAATATGATAAGCAAATACTATGGAAGAGTAGATAGTGATGCTATGAAAAAGCTCTATGCTAATGCCAGTATAACAACAATACTCTAAAATGCTTCCCTTTGCTTGAGGAGAAGGGTTCTATTTATAGAAGAAATGGGAAATGAAGGGTTAAGATTGAATGGTTTAATCAAGGGCCAAGTTTGAAAGTTGGGGATCCATGTGCACAATTGGCACCAATAAAATGGTGACAAATGTCAACATAGGATTGGGTTGAGAGAAGAGGTTGGAGGCATTAAAGGCCTGAGAAGACCTCATGGTTATCTAGAAGGTAAGGGTCAAGCCTAAATTAGGATTACCCACTGGATTAGGAGTTAATCCAAGGATAAACCTTTGTGCAAATGATTAAGAGATAATCATGGTCAAAGCATTAAAGGCTTGATGAGACCTTTGGGTTGGGTAGAGGTTGAGTCAAAACAAATGTTTTAACCATGTGGGAGGGTTTGAGGTAACCATTAATGGTTATTGGAGACTTTGGGGATTAAGTGGTTGAAGGTTGAAAGCCTTCAATGGTTATCAAAGACTTTGAGGGTTAATTTGTTGAACACACAAAGCATTAATTGCTTTTCAAAGACTTTGGAGTCTTTGAGAAGTGACTCCAATTTTCTTAGGAATGTGACAATATTTAGGGGATGGATTAGGCTAATTAGGAAGGGTTTAGAAGAATCTAGAAGGGGTTTAGGCATACAAGTGGATTTTGTAGGAAAATGCAAGTGGGAGAAATTTTGGTATTTTCAATTAAAATAAAATCATTTATTTCAATTAAATGGTGTAAGTTGAATTTGGATAAATATTTAAATAAATATTAATTTATTTAAATGAGAAAAATGAAGATAAAGCATTAAAATGCTTGAAGATTTTGAGGGAAACCATTAAAGGCTTGAAGACTTTAAGGAAAACCATTAAAGTCTTAAGAAGATTATAGAAGGAAGCCATCAAGTTTGAAGACTTTAAAGCCATCAAGTTTGAATACTTTAAGGGAAACCATTAAAGGTTTCAAGTGGGTGAGGATAAATAGGATTTTAAATAAATAATTTATTTAAAATAGTTGTGCAACTTGCTTTTGTAGGAAAATACAAGTGGGTGGAGGATAAAGGTGATTTAAATAAATTATTTATTTAAAATAATTGTGCAACTTGCTTTTGTAGGAAAATACAAGTGGGTGGAGGATAAAGGTGATTTTAAATAAATGATTTATTTATTTAAATGTTAGAGGTGGGATTTTGGGGGTTTTAAATAAATATTAATTTATTTAAATGTGAGAGAAGATTTAATTAAATAAATATGATTTATTTATTTAATTAATGGTCTGAATTTGGTTAAGTGAATTAAATCAAATAAATTGAATAATTTATTTAATTAATAGGAGAATAGGGTTAAGATGAATTAATTAAATATTAATTTAATTAATTATTAATTGATGGTTAAATAATCAAATAAATACTAAGTATTCATTTAATTAAGTGGACAGATTTATGTGACTACAGATACCTTCCAATAAAGAACCAGATGTCAGATTTTACCAAACTTGCAAGTATTGATATTTAATTATTGTTGAACATATGTCTCTAGCTAATTATTTTTTTCATAGATTGAAAGAGAGCACGAGAGAGGAAATTGACCAATCTTTCTAAAAAAATCTTATGGACATATTTTGGATGATTGGAAATGTTGAGATAGATTTCTATTTGAAAGATTTTGAAGGACCAATGTTGGAAGATTTTGTAGGTTACTACTCTTGAAAGGTCGCATCATGGATATCAAGGATTCTTGTCTCAAATATTTGTTGAAGCTAACTACGGATTTAGATTTGGGTAGTTAAGAACTTATTGAAGACAAAGACCTAGTAGAACACAGTTAATCAATTATAGAATTTTGTTAGTCAACTTCAGAGCACAGTCTCCATTGTTGCACAAGTAACTACCAACACAAATACTACTATCCAACACATAAATAAAGTAGTTACTAAAATCAGAATTGAAGTTGAGAAAACAAAATTAAATACTTCAAAAATTGAAAAGCTTTATGATGATTTAGTTCAAAAAACACAAACATCAATAAGTCAGGTCTCCACTCAGGTAGTTGAACAAAGAGTTGAATCTGTAGGAAACATTGTAACACAGATTCACACTGATCTAAGAAAAATAGATCATGATATTCAAGGGTAGTCATTAGAGCCTAAGAACATAGATAGATCTATGACTTAAGTTTCAGATAAAATTGATCACATACAAATTACTGCACCTAGTGGAAGAAAACCTGTTGTGTTTAACATGACAATAGATTGACCATATTTTGTAGATTTGAACGTAAGTCATAGCCTTGAAGGCAGTGATAATACTAATTTTCCCTAATTTAGGATCTGATAAAGGACATCCATTGTTAATGAATTTCTTCTACTCTTAGAAGACACCCAATGTAAAGGATCCATTACTATAGATATTCCATTGGTTCCTTGTTCGGTCCAAGTAAATCTCAACCAATGCTATTTGGTGTTTGAAATTATAAGCTTGAAATTTAACTTATAACCTACACAATAATGCTATCAGTTATAATTATGAACAATTTTTATAGTTAAAGTATTTTCATTTATGTTGAATTTAATATATTTTTATATAACTTTAACTTGAAATTTAAGCTTGAAGTTTAACTTACAACCTTCACATTAATGTTGTTAGTTATAATTATGAACAACCAAGTAAATCTCAAACAATGATATTTGGTGCTTGAAATTATAAGCTTGAAATTTAACTTACAACTTTCACAATAATGCTCTCAGTTATAATTATGAACAATTTTAATAGTTAATGTCTTTTCAATTATGTTGAATTTAATATATTTTTATATAACTTTAACTTGAAATTTAAGCTTAAATTTTAACTTACAACCTTCACATTAATGTTGTTAGTTATAATTATGAATAATTTTTATAGTTAATGTCTTTTGAATTATGTTGAATTTAATATAATTTAATATAACTTTAACAATGCATTTTACTATTATACAAATTTGAACGTAAGTCATAGCCTCGAAGGCAATGATAATACTGATTTTCCCCAATTTAGGATTTGATGAAGGACATCCATTGTTAATGAATTTATTCTACTCTTAGAAGACAACCAATGTAAAGGACCCATTACTATAGATATTCCATCAGTTCCTTGTTCAATCCAAGACAAATCTCAATCAATGCTATTTGGTGTTTGAAATTATAAGCTTGAAATTTAACTTACAACCTTCACAATAATGCTCTCAGTTATAATTATGAACAATTTTTATAGTTAATGTATTTTCAATTATGTTGAATTTAATATATTTTAATATAACTTTAACTTGAAATTTAAGCTTGAAGTTTAACTAACAACCTTCACATTAATGTTGTTAGTTATAATTATGAACAATTTTTATAATTAATGTATTTTAAATTATGTTGAATTTAATATATTTTTATATCTTTACCAATGCATTTTACTATTATACAATTTATTTAAAGGAAACTTACAATATTTATGGCACAAATTTCATTTAGTTAAACCAAACTATTAGAATATAAATACATGCTCGATAGATTCACCTATTAAACTTCATTTCAAAATGTTTAATTTTTTATTGTTGGGTGCCTTCATTCATTATTAATGTTTGTTTTAGGGTATAACCAATTATTTGATTTCATCCATGATTGTGTCTTATCAGATCTTCAACTTTCTTTAAAGAAAACCCAGAGTGCGTATAGGGGATAATCAATCATTGCACATTAATTTTTTCAAAAAAATATTAAACGGTTGTCAGGTCAATCACTGCACACTAATCTTTTCAAAAAAATATTCAAAAAAATATTAAATGTCTGCCAAGGTAGAGGCCAAGCTCATCTTCATCATTTTCAAAAAACAACCCTAATTCAATTAGAGTTTCGAAATTGCAGACAAAATGAACATAATAGTTGAACTCGTATTTAGGGTCTTAAAACTCTTGTACAACCACCTCAACGGTTTTTCATTTTCTAAAAGCACCCCCAAATTAATGAGGGTTTCAAAAATGCTCACAAACTACCAAATTAGGTTTTAAATCCTTTGTACACCCAACTCAATATTTTCCGTTTTAAAAAATAAAACCCATATTAATCAGGGTGTCGAGAATGCAAACAAAAAACCGTTTTTTCGACAGTTCCCTTTCTATAGGTATAAAAAATTCAAAGTATAGAAAATGCTAAGGTCCAACACAACATAGATAGATGCAAAATGAAAGAAATAAATACGGCATCCTAAAACTTAGTACTTTTTAGACCATAAGAACAATTACCATTGAAACCCTTTTGTTACAATATCTATTTCCTATTTTTCCCAATCGGTATCAACCTATGCATAGAAATCCAAAAGAAATTTTCAAAAAAACATTGAATATGTTATAAAAGAAGAAACATAACCACATAAAATGAAAGAAATATACCCGTTTCCAGAAGCGATAGGAGCCTACAATGCTTTTCTTGGATGAAGAAACCTAGCTGCAAGCACGTTGCGGTCTTCTCCTCGCAAAGAGTATCCCAACCCAAATTTTTAAAATCTGTTTTGAACCCACAATTCCAAGACTGCATGAGACACAACTATACAATGAAAGAAATATACCACATAAAATGAAAGAAATATACCCATTTCTAGAAGCAACAAGAGTATACAATGCTTTTCTTGAAACAACAACTCCTCACCAAAAAAACATTCACTTATAGAAACAACAACTCTGCGCCAAAAAAATATTCACTTATGAAAAAAAAAATTCCCAAATGTGAGCCCATACAACTTGCATTTGATATTAACTATGCTATTATCTCAAACACCGAAAGTACCAAAAACAAAGGTTAATGCTATTAAAGCACATTAACTATTCTTTGCCTCCACCGTATACCATCGCACATTGTTTTCTTGGCAACGCAAAACAAGTTGTCCAACAAACAATACCGTGCCTACACTGGCTCCACGAAAAACATGATGGGGGGCTTGGCTGACCAAAAAACGTGACTTGAGCAAAATTGTCGACATGGTTGACAATTTTCTAAGCAAGAAAGCCCATACTAAGAGCCTATAGGCTCAAAGATACCCCTCATAGGAATGATGTTAATCTTTCTCCTAAAATGTACCTCCCCCGTAAGGATACTTTGGTGCTAGAGGATACTCTTAGGCTAAAAGGATTTAATATTATTGAAAATCCCCTCTATGAAGATTGCCCTTCCATTCAAACTAAAATAAAGTCCATTCATGGAGAAATGTTTATGGTTGGAAATCCTTTTTATTTATTTTTTCACACTTCTAATGATCTCCCTCCTAAAGATGAAGAATCTAATCAATATCAAGTTGATACCATTCATGTTGCTAATGACGAAAATCCTAAGATTATTATCCACTTTTGCCAAGGTGTTCCTCAACCTCAACAAAAACCAGTGATTTTTGTTAAATGTGGAGTGAGTTACCAACTTGATTACCATGTCGTAGCTCACACGTGTAACAACAATCCTCCCCCACTTAGTCTTTCACAATATTGTTAGTCTAGAGTATGATCTTGTCAATAAGATTCATGATACTCTAGCTAATATATCCCTTTGGGAGTTAATTAAAAATTCACCTACATACCTTGGGATGCTTCAAGAAACCTTACAAAAGGTAGCTACTTCACCTTGTACTAGATCAAATTAGATAGCAATTGTTTTTTACAGTATGTATGAACCAAAGGCAAAAATTGAGTTCCACCAACATAAGTTGCCTTCTGTAGAAATTAAAAATCAATATGATCCCCTTATGACTGCTATCTCTATTAATGACAAGTTCATAAAATGTACTCTAGTTGATAATGGTTCATCTCTTAATGTGTATAAAACTGACTTGTTGCATAAAATAAAGTTGGATACTTCTCTTAATCAACCCAATTCAATTCCTATTTGTGGATTTGATAATGTATATGGTGAAAATGGATAGCAATAAACAACAATATTGAAAGACTAAAATGGATTCAACCACCAAACCCTAGCCTAACAATGAACAAAGATCCACCATAACATATGAAGATAACCTAAAACAATGCAAATAACTCAAAATCACAAAGATTATACCATCACATGTCCACTAGGGTTTTGATCTCCATTCTTCCTATCTCCATTGATCTTGTTTGATATGCTTGCTCTCAGATTTTTTGTATGCACAAGAGCTCAACAAAGAACGGAATGTGGTTGCAAGTAGAATTGTAGTGTAGTCAATTGATCAAGTAGTTAGGGTTTGATAATGAAGAAAGCATCTTCTTAAATAGAAGACACAATAGAAAATGGAGGGTTAAGATTGAGAGGTGTAAAAAGAGAGGTCGGCTAGGATTAAAGGGTAGGTATAAGAAATACCAAAATAATGAAAGAGGTAGGTAGTGTAGGAATTAAGAGATGAATGATATGTGTCATGTGTAGAAAAAGATAACGAATTAATTAAATAAATAAAGATTTATTTAATTAATAGAAGAAGTAGGACAATTAAATAAATAAAATATTTATTTAATTTAGGAAAGGGATAATTTAAATAAATAAATGTATTTATTTAAATGAGAAATAAGGCTAGAAGAGGATAAATGAATTAATTAAATAAATAAGGATTTATTTAATTAATAGAAGAATTAGGATTAGATAATTAAATAAATAAAATATTTATTTAATTAGACATGACAATTTTAGGTGTCTACATTTTGCCCCTCTTTGAGACAATGCGGCTTGTCGCGTTGTTTCAAAGAAGATAAGATGAACTGATACAGAGTTGCCCCAGGATGGGAATTATATGCCCCCTCGAGAGATTGGATGAAAAAGTCTGAAAAGATTGCAGACAATCTCTCGATAAGAAAGACGGGATAGAATGGACTGAGTGGATAATGTGACAAAGTCACAGGATGAAGAATACTGACTCGGGAAATGAAGGCCAGGGCTAGGGTAGGCTATAAGATAGGCCACGGGCAAAAGACATCCTCATTGTCATCCACACCCTTAGAAGATCACAGTGCAGAGCGAGAAAAGAGCAGCAGCAGTCAACAGCGATGGCATTCATTCATAGATTTGACCGTGTCCGCCGATGCCAGCGACCAGCCGATGCAGGAGAGCCGGTAAGTACCCGAAAACCTCCTCGTACTTTCACGCATTTCGAGTTTTGTCATAAATGCATGTTTAGGAGCAATAAATGCGCTAGGAATAGGATAGTTTAAAAGTGTAAAAACGCGCAACCGCGTCTGTGTCAGCGCCAGGCGCGTCTGTGTCGGATCCAGGCGCGTCTGTGCCTGGAACCGCGTTTGTGTTGAATGCGGACGCGTTTGTGAAATGTAGCAGCGTCTGTGATTTTTAATAGCGTTTATGTCATGTAGGGACGTCTGTGTTCCCTGGTCGCGTTTGTGTCTGGCATAGGCCCGTTTGTGTTTAGAAAGCGCGTCTGTGTTGCAGAGGCGTGTGTATGCAGTCTATAAGCGCGTTTATGAGTTAAAAGCGCGTGTGTGTTGAAAAAGTGCGTTTGTGTGTTTAAATGCATGGTTTTAGTCTTTTAGGTCAAATCGGCAGTTTTGTGATGAACATACGCTGTCGATTGGATAAGCTGCTGAGAGGATACACTCAAGCAGGTCCTCTAGGAAGATTAGGATAGATTAAGGCACTTTGTGATGAACAGGGAGCACCAGGATAGGCAGCACTTTGTGATGAACAGGGAGTGCGAATGTGAGTGACACTTTGTGATGAACAGGGAATGTCACACACGTAGTACTTTGTGATGAACAGTGAGCACTACTAGGATAAATAGCAACACTTTGTGATGAACAGTGAGTGTCACTAGGGTAGATAGCCATATGCATTTAGGTAGCGAGTAGCATTTTGTGATAAACAGTGAATGCCACGATAACTGACATGATTGAGTTGCTTGACTGCAGGAGTATTTGCCGATGTTGGAGTCACGGGAGAGGTTCCCATCGACTCAGAGACTGCGACCAGAGTTGTCGATCCAGGACATGATTTCCATTGAGGAGATGGGTCTCACACATATGCTCTATGTGCCCGAGTTTCGGGCAAACATGGGGTTGCTGATTGCGTTGGCCGAGAGATGGCACTCAGAGACATGCACGTTTCACCTACCGATGGGTGAGATGACAGTGACATTAGAGGATGTATATAGGATTCTGCATGTTCCTATTGATGGAGAGTTGATCCCCTACGACCGTGACGGTGACAGGGAGGCATTGAGACGGGTTTTTCAGGATCCTGAGTTGGAGATGCGAGCAGGTCATGTAGCCTGGGACACCATGACTGCCACAGGATTAGCATTGCCGGCAGTTGTTGGGGGAGTTATCAGTGGATATCTGTGTCCAGACAGGGCCACACGAGGATTGGCAGTGGGCTGGGGAGGGGCATTGGAGACGCTGATGGCAGAGCACACTAGGTATGCATGGGGGCCATGTGTCCTAGCACATTTGTATTATGAGCTGCATCAGTTTGTATACCATGGATCAGTGGGTTTGGGCTGCGGTGTGACTCTCTTGCAGGTGTGGGCCTATGAGCACCTTCCCATCACACGGCCGATTCACTTCAGAGGCAGAGGACAGGGACAGAGTTTCGTGCACCTGTATGCCATGATTACATCCCAGCCTCGGATTGGGAGATTGGAGCACTGGAAGAGAGTTATTGATGATATTGACATGGTGATCTGGAGGCCGTATCTAGGATGCGAGGAGTGGGAGGATGACGCAGTGGAGCTGCCCTACACCTTCCGGAGTAGGTACCTGATTGGGCGGACGCCCTATATATTAGAGAGACAGCTGGTGGACAGGGTATGCAGGCAGTTTGGGCGGATCCAGCGGATGCCATGAGGCTCGGGCATGTATGCCCGTACGGTCAGAGATCAGGTGCAGTTTGGCCCACTGCTATCATATGATCAGGCAGTGATGCAGCTAGCGGAGATGATGTCGATGCCATGGGACATGTGGCCAGAGGTAGATGATGCAGGGATGGACGCAGAGTACTCTGCGTACTGGGCAGAGCATCCATTTCCCAGATTGACAGATCCGGCAGAGCCACTGGATGGAGAGGGTGGAGGAGAGGATGATGATGGAGGAGGGGATGGAGGTAGGGGCCAGCGGAGGCGGAGGGGAGTGGTGGGAGAGAGACGGGTAGCACCTCGGAGGGAGGGAGGACAGGAGAGAGCAGCTCCAGTGGTGAGAGGACGGGGTGGACTGCCCCTACAGGTGCCAGCAGCACAGGGTCCCAGAGAGGGACAGAGACAGGTGCAGCCAGAGGGACAGAGACAGGTACAGCCACAGGTACCTATACAGGCACAGGGACAGGTGCAGGCAGAGGCACAGGGACAGGCACTTGTAGAGGAGGAGCCACAGGCAGGGACGGAGAGCGGAGACTCTGAGGAGGATGAGGTGGTGAGGCTGCGGGAGATCTGCCAGGGCCAGGCAGATGAGATTGAGGATTTGGTTCGAGAGAGGAACCACCTCAGGATCAGGGTCCGAGACACAGAGCGGGAGAGGGATCAGGCCATCCAGAGATACACAGAGGCCGAGACAGCTCTGAGGGCAGGTAGGCGGGCAGCAGAGGATGCAGGGGCAGGCTACGCATATGTTTTGCGAGCTGGAGAGGAGATCGCCTACTGGAGGGATCTATACTATGCAGCCGTGCCAGCAGATCAGCGGGCTAGGAGCTTCCAGAGATCGTCGCGCACAGCGACGGCTACGGGAGGGAGTCGCAGGAGACAGGCATCCAGCGGTGGGGTCATGGGGCCTCCACCACCACCAGAGAGACAGGAGGATCCTGGGGCGGGTCCATCTACAGCTCAGACTCCGTCGAGGCCAGGCGGCTCCGAGGGAGGGAGTTCCTCATAGCTATAGTGGGCTCCCTATGTATCAGTATATGTATCATTTTTGTATTGTAGACACCTGCGGGTGATTCTTTTGTAGCCATATGATTCTTTTGACATCATTGTATCATGACACTTTTTGATTATATATGAGAGATGATCCATTTTTGCGGCAGCTATATGCATGTGTACCTTATGTGATGAAATGTTCTTATGTGATACATGTTTTATGATATGGATGCTTATATGATGCAATGCAATATATTTTTGTTCTTTTTATGTTGTATATGTGATGCATGATGCAAATGTAAATGTATGTAATGCAAATGAATATGATAATGCAAATGATTATTTACTTAATGAAAATGTGAGATGTGCTAACATGTGTTGTATGCAGGATGTGATGCAATTGTGATATCTATATGTATGTATGAAATGCTTATATGTGGTGATGTAGGTGTAACTATATGAAATGCAAATGTTTTTGGTGTGTCATTATACTCAGTCATGTGATAGCGAGCTACGCAGACTCGAGAAGGACAATGGAAGTCAATCAAGAAAGGGGGATGGAAGACAGAAGATATGAACATGAAAGAGCTTCTTGTGCGTTATCATCATTGAGCTTTATTATGGCAGAATAGGTTATGACAATCGAGGCATTTGTTCGGCCCAGAAAGTCATTGTACCTGTTTGCATGGAGATAAGACAGTCACAAACAAGGAATGCCCCAGTTCATACTAGACTCACAGTGTCCTCATATCCTTGGACAAGTCATAGCATTACTAAAAGACAATCCACAGACAGCAAATGCAAATAGGTGACGATACCCCATCCTCGCCTTTCTAGTCAAAGACATCCTGGAGACAGAATCTCTAGTCAAAGACATCCTGGAAAAGCTAAAAGACATGCCACCAAAAGATAAAATCAAAAGAAAACCAAGACTCGACACCAACATCCACTGTAGTCCTCAAGTTTAGTGTCTCTTGTCACTTGTTTAAGTCTTATTCGATTGTGGTCACAATGTTCACTTTCACAAAAAGGATCGATAGCACTGAACCATATGTTGTCTGAGTCTGTTGAAAGATTCGATTTGTTGAAGCCCATTGGTGCTGCTGTGTCTCATCTGAAACTGAATGAATCCATGAAACTGATACTTTATTGCAGAGAATATGGAACTTTATTGCGGATCTGCGATGCAAATGCTGCTTTATTGCGGATTGTGCGCGGATAGACTGAAGAAAGCTGAAAGAAACTGTACTCCTCGAAACATGTGATGTTCTCAGTTCCACACCCATTACTAGACATAGGCATTGGCCGTAGTCACAGATAGGATCTGATTTAGTATGGATGGAAAAGGGAGTGAAAGGGGAGGGTTATGGATGGCTAACCAATCTTAGGTAGATCAATAACAAGCCATGATGGGAATGGGCAAGTTTATTGTGAGCGAATAAGTTGTGAGTGTGTGCAAAGTGAAAGGATGAAAGTGAATCCTGAAGGAGGGAGGAGCAAAGTCCCTATGCATGGCGCTGGGAACCCAGTTTTCACCATGGTACTTGCCCAGGGCACCACCGAAGTGGTTTTCACCGTTGGACGAAATTATTTCTCTTTACTTTTCTCAATTTTTCAATTTTTTTGTTGTCACAAGGCGCCTGTTTGCTAGGTTTTCACCAAGTAACGATTTTTTTGTTTTTATAATTTTTTTTGTATTTTTGCAATGTTTTTTATTTTTTTTGTATTTTTGAATTAGGATATTCTGAAAATTATGTGTAGAACCTGTGAAGGTGCATGCTGTTGATAGGATCCTCCAAAGGTTCACCTTCTGTAGTTGAGAGCTGATATGCCCCAGATCCATATACTGCTGTGATGATGTAAGGACCAAGCCAGTTGGGTTCAAATTTGCCCTTCTTTTCTCTATCTTGCTGATTCTTGGGGTTCTCTCTGAGGACTAAGTCACCTACCTCAAATGTGCGAGGCTTGACCTTGTGATTGTAACTGCGACTCATTCGTTGTTGGTAAGCCTTGAGATGATTAAAAGCAGTGTGTCGTCGTTCCTCCAACAGTTCTAGTTCTTGTAAGCGAGAGACCCTGTAGTCTTCATCGTTGATTATGTTTCTCAAGGAGACCCGTAAAGAAGGTAACTCGACCTCGATAGGCAAGATGGCTTCAGCACCGTAGACAAGTGAGTAGGGTGTAGCTCCTGTAGGTGTGCGGACACTGGTACGATAGGCCCAAAGTGCTGGATTGAGTTGGACATGCCAGTTACGGCTAGCGTCGTCGACTGTCTTTTTAAGGATTTTGAGAATTGTTTTGTTAGACGCCTCAGCTTGGCCATTACCTTGGGGGTAGTATGGTGTGGAGAAATGGTGAGAGATATGGAAGCGCTCACAGAGTTCGTGAACATCCTGGTTCTTGAAAGGACGCCCGTTATCGGTGATAATGGAAGTAGGAATCCCGTATCGGCAAATGATGTAGTTCAGGATGAAAGTAGCGATTTGTTTCCCAGTAACTTGTGTGAGAGGCACGGCTTCAATCCACTTTGTGAAATACTCTGTGGCTGTGATAATGAATTTATGTCCGTTGGAAGAAGGAGGGTGAATCTTGCCTATGAGATCGAGTCCCCACTGACAAAAGGGCCAAGGAGATGCAAGTGGCTGTAGTTCCTGTGCTGGTGCATGTATAAGGTCTCCATGAATTTGACACTGCTTACACTTCTTGACAAACTGATATGCATCTTTTTCCATAGTAGGCCAGTAGTATCCAGTCCTGATGAGTTTCTTGGCCAAGGTAGGACCACTAGTATGCGGACCACATATCCCTTCGTGTACTTCTCGTAACGCAATTTGAGCTTCGTCACTCTCTAAACATCTAAGGAGGGTGCCATCTAGACCTCGTCGGTATAGAATATCAGCTAGGATAACGTATCGGGAGGATTGGCAAATGAAAGTGCGGCGTTGGTTGTTCGATAGATCGGGAGGTAAGATATTGTCGCGAAGGTATGTGAATATGGAACCATATAACTGGGATTCAGGACCAACAACACATATCATTTCCGTAGGAGTGATCTCATATGATGGAATCAGCAGGTTGTCAACCAGGAACTCATAGCAGGTCTCATTTTGCGGCAGATCAATGAGCGAAGCAATTGTAGCCATGGCATCAGCAGCACGATTCTGTTCTCTTGGTATCTGCTCAAACTCTATCTTTGCAAAGTGCTGTTTCAGATCATCTACCAGTTGTTTGTAAGGCATTAGCTTTTCATCTTTTGTTTGATAATCATCAGTTGCTTGACGGATGACAAGTTGAGAATCCCCAAAAACACGAAGTTCTTGGATCTTCCACTGAACTGCAATTCTTAACCCAGTTGTTAATGCCTCGTATTCCGCTATATTGTTGGTACAAGGAAATGATAAGCGGTATGACTTTGGTATAGAATCGCCTTGGGGAGTTATAAAGAGTACACCCGCTCTTGCCCCATGCTGTGTGTATGAGCCATCAAAGTATAGTTGCCATGGCTTTGCAGGTGATATTGTTAGAATGGACTCATCTGGAAATTCTGACTGTAGAGGAACATCATCTATCATGGGAGCATCTGCCAGTTGATCTGCGATGGATTGTCCTTTTATGGCTTTTCTGTCCACGTATTCAATGTCGAATTCACTCAAAATCATTACCCACTTGGCCAGCCGCCCAGTAAGTGTAGCTTTGTTGAGAAGATATTTTAGTGGATCAATTCTGGCAATCAACTTGGTCTTGTGAGTGAGCATATAATGTCGTAATTTTTGTGAAGCGAAGACCACAGCGAGACATGTACGCTCAATTGGTGTGTAGTTTAACTCATATCCCACCAATGTGCGACTGATATAATAGACTGCTTTTTCCTTGCCGTCAAGTATTTGCTGTGCTAGGAGTGCCCCCAATGCTGTTGGAGTAGCTGATATGTAAAGTAGCAATGGTTGATCTTGAATTGGTGGCATCAAAACTGGCGGGTTCAAAAGATAGTCTTTAAGTGCCTGAAAATCCTGTTGACAGTTCTCATCCCATTTGAACTTAATGTTTTTGTGTAGCAGGTGCTGGAAAGGATTGCACTTATCTGCAAGTTGTGCTATGAATCTTCGTATGGACTGGAGTCTCCCTTGTAAAGACCGAAGTTGACTGATATTCTTGGGTGGCGACATGTCCAAGATAGCCTTGACTTTTGCTGGATCCGCTTCTATTCCTCTTTTAGACACAATGAATCCTAGGAGCTTCCCGGAGGTTACTCCAAAGACACATTTCTTTGGGTTTAATCTTACCTTGTATTTTTCCAGCCTATCAAAAGTAACTGAAAGTATATCCAAGTGTGTATTTCTGTCTATTGATTTAACCAAAAGGTCGTCAACATAATCTTCCACCGTTACATGCATGAGATCATGGAAGATAGTAGTCATGGCTCGTTGATACGTGACACCTGCATTTTTCAGCCCAAAGGGCATGACATTCCAGCAGAAGGTTCCCCATGGACAAGTGAATGATGTTTTATGTTGATCTTCAGGTGCAATCTTGATCTGATTATATCCAGAAAATCCGTCCATTAAAGATAACATCTCATGGCCTGCTGTGAGATCAACAATTAAATCAATGTTTGGTAATGGGAAATCGTCCTTCGGACAAGCCTTGTTGATATCCCTAAAGTCTGTACATATTCGGATGCTGCGATCTGGTTTGCTGACAGGTACTAAATTGGAAATCCATTCAGGATAATCAATTGGGCGTATGAATCCGACATCCAATAATTTCTCCAGCTCTGCCTTGACTAGCAATGCCACCTGTGGATGCATTTTCCTCAATTTCTGTTTTACTGGTTTTGCCCCCGGTTTGACTGTTAAATGATGCATTACTAAGTCGGGGTCTAGTCCAGGCATATCAGCATAAGACCATGCGAAGTTGACTTGTTGTTCCTTAAAGAAGCTTATGAACCTTGCTCTCTCGGCCTCTGTCAATGATTGAGCCAAAAATATGTTGTGTGGAACCTCTGCTGTACCAATGTTTGTCTTTATAGTCTCCTCTACCAAAATGGATGATTTTTCCTCGTATGATGCTGGGAGAATGTCAAGCCTTCCATCTTCGGGCGCCTCAGAGAGGTTTTCACCCTCAGATACGTCCTTTCTTTTTACTTTTTTAGAGTCAGAGAGCGCCACAGTGTGGTTTTCGCCATAAGACCCTTGTTTTGTTTTTATTTTCACATTTTTGCGACTAGAAGGCCCGACACCCTCACCAAAGTATGCCATGTTATTAAGCTCTATGGCATATCCTGCTTTATGGTCTCCAAGAGGAAGATCATCGCGAATGCCAAGATAATCAACAATAGCTTCGTCATTTTGAAATGTATCAAACTATGGTGGTCCATCCTGATCCCAGTCAATGAGTTGGGGGTGAACGAGGGGAAGGTCTTTAGTGTTTTTAGAGTCCGCAAGGCTAATAGTGAAGATGTGGTTATATTCAGGTATGTCAAGGTAGTCATCGAGGTCGTCAATGGCACTCTCCTCATCAGTGTCGATCGTGAGTGAGTCCAAATTATCATCACTAGTAGCACCCTCAGGGACAGGTGTCCTCATCCTATGTGATCCTGACCTAGGGCCTTGAAACGAAGCTTGTGCGGGATCCTTATGGGTCGGTTCTTGACCGACTCTGAATTTCTTGTAAAACTCCTCCTCCTCTGTAGGTTCATCTGGCTCTCTAAATGTCTCATTAAGTTCATAGTCGCTGGAGGATTTGTCTGAACCCCATTCCCACTCATTGGAGTCTGTGGAATAATTATCCTCTTGTTGAACTTCAGCCACTTTGACTCGCCATATCTGTTTTGTTCTCTTATTTTGAATCTTGGGATTTAGAAAACCAAGCCCCTTAGAGCGTTCCCTTCTTGTAGTTAGCTCAGGTTGTAGAGGCTCCATGACACCTTCTTTGCGTAGTCCGAGAGGACTCTTTCCATCATACCCAAATCTTTGTAGAATTTTGAAACCTTTGCCATAGTTCTCACAGGGTATTATAATTTGATCACGTGTATCATCTTCAGCGTCCTTATATAGCATTTTATATAAAGTTTCTTCCTCTAGTTCGCCCCATTTTTGAAAGACGGTAGGATCCCATTTGAGTAGCATGATGGAGATTTGCTTATTAGGATGTGGCCTCCCATATTCCTTGGGGGAGTTCATGACTTGTCGTAAGAACATTGTTTGATTCAGAGTGTATTCTCCCATGCCTTTGTCTTGAAACTTGGCTCTAAGTTCACCTTGTTTGGATGTCGAGGGCTTTAATGACTCAGGATCAATATATGCTGAAGAAGGAGTAGCCTCACGATTGCTAGGAATGATAGTCTCAGTATGTGATCTCAAGTTATTGCAATATATGAATGGATTTGGATCACCATTGACCGTTACCTCGACTCCATTATGAGGAAACTTTATGCACTGATGGTACGTTGACGGGACTGCCCTCATTTCATGAATCCATGGACGTCCTAGCAATATGTTATACGTGAGGTCTAGATCCAGGACTTGACAAACCACGTCCTTCGTGACTGGCCCTATTCTTAGTGGTAAGATGACCGTGCCCTTGGACGAACGCTCTTCATCATCATAAGCCTTAATAGTGATTTGGTTCATAGAATTCACAGCTTTGTCAGAATATCCCAATTGTCTGATGGTGCTCAATGTACAAATATTAAGACCTGCTCCTCCATCTATCAGGACTCGCTTTATTCGGTGTTTATGTATGAAGGCTTCAATGTGTAGAGGTGCATTATGAGGCTGACTTATGGAGGCGTCATCGGCTTCTGTGAATGTGAGGGAGTGTGGAACGGATAGGTATCCCACCATGGCTTGAAACTGGTCCACGTTTAGATCAGTAGGGACAGCAGTATCTCTCAAGGTTTTGTCAAGGACAGCTTTATGTGCAGGAGATATACGTAAGAGCTCAAGAATAGAAATGAGTGCGGGTGTTTTCCCTAATTGCTCTACAAGGTCGTACTCAGGCTTAGTTGACGGAAGATTGGTATTCTTAGTAGAGGTACCTGGCAATGTGATCTTACCTCGACGGGTTGTAACATGACATTCAGAGGTAGATGTGGATGAAGATCCCACACCTTTTAGGACAATTTTGGGTCTTTGAGGAGGATTCTCAGGATTTTTGTTTTTGATAGTAATGGTAGAAATATGATTGTCCATTGAGATGTGATTAATAGTGGAATCATAATTGTAAGATGCTCTGGTGTAATTGGCTTGATCATCTGTGACTTTGCCTTTTCCCTTGTCATGTTTTGGGAATGGTTCCTTAAACACCTCATGCTCTTGATTAGATGAATGTCCCTCAATCTCAATATCTCCTCTGTCAATGAGATCTTGTACAATGTTTTTCAATCGATGGCAATTACTTGTCTTGTGACCCTTGCTCTTATGAAATTCGCAATATTCATCATCATTCCACCAATTCGGTTTGACCTTTGGTTCATATGGAGGAAAGTCTGGGACCGTGATCACCTTGTTTGCTACAAGCTTTTTGAATACTGATTCAAGTGGTTCTCCCAATGGAGTATATTTCCTTCGTGGTTTAGCAGCCGTTTGATTGTTCACTTGATTGTTGGTAGAACTTGATCCAGAAAAGACGAACTTTGGTCTCACTGTGTTGGCATCAACAACACCATCATTAACTGTGTTCTTGTTCTTGTTCCAAAATTTTGGTTTGTCCTTTCCCTTAAAGTCCTCTTTGTTTTCTTTGAATAGTTTGATAACTCCTTGTTCAATCAAGACCTTTTCTGTTGCTAGGCCCTTTTCAATGACATCCTTAAATGTAGACAAACAAGCTTTTCTGAGATCATAGCCAATAGCCTTGTTAACATTTTGTGTGAACATCTCCACCATTTGTTTCTGCGGGATTTCACAAGAGCATCTGCTAGCTAAGTTTCTCCATCTTTGTAAAAATGACGCAAAAGATTCTCCTTCTTTTTGTTTCGTATTGCACAAGGTAGTAACTGAGACATCTGTTTCAATGTTGTAAGAAAAATGCTGAATGAATGCTTCTGCTAAGTCGCCCCATGACTTAATACCAGGAGGTAATTGAGAAAACCATTCCATCGCTTGATCTCCTAAGCTTTGTGGGAACAACCTCATTAAGTATGTTTCTTCTGCGGCTACCTCAATGCAAGCTGTGAAGAATTGTCTTATATGTGCCTTGGGGTCTCCTCTCCCTCTATATTTGTCAAATTTCGGCGTTGCAAAGTGCAGAGGAAACGGAGGCATTGGAATGCTCTTATCAAAGGGATAAGGGCATATATCTCTCATAGTATATGTGGGTTTTGATGTGCCCATGTCTTCCACTTTCTTTTGCAGATCTCTAATTTGTTGCTCCAAATTGTTTTTGGGAGGAGATGGATTTCTTGTAGCATATCCCATGTTTGAAACACCCATTTGAGGAGGAGCTTGTTGCATGTATGGATGATACTGATCGTAGACATGTCCATATGGAGGTCTATATTGTTGCGACATATATGGAGCACTTGGCATAATTTCTTGTTGAGGGACCCCATATCTGTTTTGTGTGTATAAACCATATTCAATAGGCCTTTCATTTTCCATTGTGTTGCCCCCAATTTTGACATGAGGTCTCCTTGTGTCAAAATTTTGAAGATGTCCTTGTGTATCCACTTGTCTTAATTGACCCATATCTTGAGCATGTGTTTGAACATAAGGCCTCCATGATGGTCTTTGGGTGTAAGTATCATATATTTGAGCTGGTGTATGTGGGATTGCTGGTTTTTGAAGCAAAACTGATGGTGACTCCGGCATCATATTATTGGGTCCTCCACTATTTGGTCTCCTTTGATCCATGTTATGTTGAGTTTGTTGTGAAGGTCTACTTTCCATAAGTTGAGATAAGTCAAAATCATGTGGTATTTTGGCTCCACTTTGTGCCATCATGTTTAGAAAGTATTGACGATCTCTCCTCATTATCTCTTCAACCAATCTATTGAATTGAGGATCCATTATAGATTCTTGTATGTCTGCTGATAGTATTGAAGAATTGTCCACATTATCATTGAGTGTAGCATTGTTGTTTATAGTGTTTGCGCTTTCCACATTTGGATTGTGTCTATAAACATTCATGTCTGGTAATGTAGTGTGCTCAGGATTGTAGAAGACATCATTGTCATACTCATAAGAACTCATGTTTACGGACCCTTGAGCTTCTTTAGCTTTTCTCCTAGATTTTTGAAGACGGGTTTCAACCATGAACTAGGTGTTTAGCAATATGTGAGAGACTAGACGAAAATGACAAGAGTATGTAAGACCAAGAGTTGTATGGAATGTAAATGAATCTGAAGTTTACTTGCAATGTCCAAAGTGTAAGACCAAGTATGTATGTAGTAGAGTAGGTGTGACTTCCAAAGAGAGGATAGTTTCTCTTGATGAGGTAAGCTGACCTTGACTCTAAGTAAGACCAAATGAGACCCAAAGGTAAGAAACCTTAATGAGGGACCACTTAGCCAAGTGTAGTAGTATGTAGTGTGTTGACAAAGTATGATGAGGACAAGCAAGTGACCTTTTGACTCAAGTTTAGACAAGTATGAATGTAAAATGGGGTATGAAGCAATGATGGACTGTGTAAGACCTTAGAATAGGCTGAATGCTAGATGAAACCTGAAGAGACAACCTAGGAAGCTCAAGTATGCCGAAACTGATTTTCTTTGTTTGCTTGACTGTTAAACTTTTCAAATCCTGACACAGACGCCTCTGTATATTTCACAGACGCGGTTTTAAGACACAGACGCTACTCTGTTTGACACAGACGTGATTTTGAGATTTTCCTGTTGATGTTTGCTGGGACTGTAACAGTTTTTTTGCAATTGTGGACACAGACGCGCCTGTATACTTCACAGACGCGATTTCCAGACACAGACGTGTCTCTGTTCGACACAGATGCTGATAAAAACACAGACGCTATTCTGTACTTCACAGACGCGTTTATCCGACACAGACGCGGTTTTAACAGACACAGACGCGTTTCTGTAACCTTAGTGCAATCTTTCCTATCTGTGAATTTGTTTTGCTGTGACCAAATCTGATTTTTCGATTGTTTTTCGTGACAAGAGGATACAGTGTTGATGACCCAATGTTTGCAGACTGTTTAGACTCCAAAAAGTGTGTTGTTTGATGTAAAAAGTTTTTGCATACACTTGAAGACACAAAAGACACAATGTTTTGCTGTTTTGTCTTGATTGTTTGAATGTTTATCATAAGTCAAGCACAATTCTTATGGCTGGCCAAGACAATAGTTGTTGATCCCACATGGGGTTTTACCCCCGAGGCTACGCTATTCAGAGCGGATACTTAGATGCTTGACCTCACTGGCTCCACCCTCGGCACTCACTTCTCGGGTCAGCCAAGCATCAGTCCCCATGAAAACTCCCCATGGCGAACTTTGTATCTCTACTAAGAACCGTATGTGTGTGGGCCGCTACCAGAGGTCTGACCTCCTGCCCCAACAACTAGAAGGATTTGGGCTTCTAAAACAAAATGGTGCTAGTAAGGGCATCCGCTCGTGTGGCCATACATGCGGCACTTTCAGCTCTGTAAATACAGAAGGCTCCCAGTCGGTAGGGGTTACGCCCTACAAATGATCAAATAAATTTGATCAAACGGGTTTATGGGGAGACATAGTGTCGGTATGAACTAATAAGCACACGTTATTCATAGTTTTCACCATGAATACATTTGATTATAGTGGCTTGGAAGAAGATGGCTTTTCTTTTGCTACCACTTGGATCGTTCTCTTCTCACTAGTAGTCCTAATGACCACACGGGAAGACAGGCCCTCTAAAGAATAAACAAAAAGAGCCTATTGCTCAAGACACAAAAGACAATGGTTCAATTTTAGTGCACCAATTGAAGTGTTTGCTAAGCTATGAAAACAAGGCACACAATAAAATTACAAAAACCCTAGCCAAGGCCCTGCAACAAAATTGTTAGTAGTTTGGGTTGTTTCAAATGATAACCCCTTCCTGCAAGCACACCAGTTAGGTAAATTTTAGAAAACCCAAAAAGACTTTGTGAAAAGGGGCCTTCAACAAAAACGTATTTGCCTCCAAAGCAAGCTGCACAAATCAGGTTAGCTAGATCTGCAAAAGGTTAGCCAAAAATAAACCAGATCTGGAACCCTAAGTACAAAATCCGAAAACCCGAATCGAAAAACTTGAAAAATTTGCAAAACAGAATGCACAGACGCTGTTATACCAGACACAGACGCGTCTGTCCTACACAGACGCGGTTATATGATTCGCAGACGCGATCTAAGAACACAGACGCCTCTTTCTTCTACAGACGCGATAATATGATGCACAGACGCGATTCTGAATCACAGACGTGACTTTCGGAAACCTGCAAAAATAGAAAATGACAGAAACACAGATGCGATCCAAGATATCACAGACGCCTCTGAAATACAAAAACGCGATCCGAACACTCGCAGACGCGGAAAAAACCTAAAATATCGTCGAAATCGTCCGATCTGCAACTTCAAAAATGCGAAAACTGCAACAAAAATGTTAAATGCAAAGGGACAAGAGTCCCACCGGGCGTGCCAAAAATGTATATGGTGAAAATGGATAGCAATAAACAACAATATTGAAAGACTAAAATGGATTCAACCACCAAACCCTAGCCTAACAATGAACAAAGATCCACCATAACATATGAAGATAACCTAAAACAATGCAAATAACTCAAAATCACAAAGATTATACCATCACATGTCCACTAGGGTTTTGATCTCCATTCTTCCTATCTCCATTGATCTTGTTTGATATGCTTGCTCTCAGATTTTTTGTATGCACAAGAGCTCAACAAAGAACGGAATGTGGTTGCAAGTAGAATTGTAGTGTAGTCAATTGATCAAGTAGTTAGGGTTTGATAATGAAGAAAGCATCTCCTTAATAGAAGACACAATAGAAAATGGAGGGTTAAGATTGAGAGGTGTAAAAAGAGAGGTCGGCTAGGATTAAAGGGTAGGTATAAGAAATACCAAAATAATGAAAGAGGTAGGTAGTGTAGGAATTAAGAGATGAATGACATGTGTCATGTGTAGAAAAAGATAACGAATTAATTAAATAAATAAAGATTTATTTAATTAATAGAAGAAGTAGGACAATTAAATAAATAAAATATTTATTTAATTTAGGAAAGGGATAATTTAAATAAATAAATGTATTTATTTAAATGAGAAATAAGGCTAGAAGAGGATAAATGAATTAATTAAATAAATAAGGATTTATTTAATTAATAGAAGAATTAGGATTAGATAATTAAATAAATAAAATATTTATTTAATTAGACATGACAATTTTAGGTGTCTACAGATAATGTTGGTAAATTATGGTTAGGTACAATTGCCTTGCCTCTTAGGGTAGGACCTGTTATTTTACCTTCAACCATCCATGTCACACCCAAACTCTCCCATATAACCTTCTTCTAGGAAGACCTTGGATTCATGCTATGGAAGTGGTCCCTTCTACTCTTCATTGCAAGATCAAGTTTATCTATAAAAATGGGGTGTATACTTTAGAAGTTGAGAAGAACATACAAATACAATCTCAATATTCTTTGATCTCTTCAATATTTTCTTTGATACAAGCAAAAACATCTTTTACTACAAACGTTCCTAGAGATGAACTCTTGGAGGATGATTGGAGATCTTTAGACTCCAAACCCTCCTTCCATACCAAAAACAAAATACCTGAGGCTCAAACTTATTATCCTAACACGTGTTTAGATGTTCATTGGGCCTTTTTAAACTTCAATCCACTCCCACCTAAGATTGGGCCCTCTACTCTAGACATTTCAACAACTATATCTCATTCTAAACATGGATACAATGGACATGTTTTAGCATGTGTGCATCAAAGTTTTGAGGGTCATGAGAAATCACACTTTTCTAACAAAGATTTAGATTTCCAACCTCTTCCTTTGTCAACATACCTTCCCCCATCATCTAGTGCAACCATGCCTTCTTATTCCAATGTTTCATTTAAGTGAAGTGGTATTTTTCTAGATCTTCTTCAAGTCAACCCAATTACTCAACCAAAGCACATAATAAAATGTAGAAAAGATCTTAAGAATTCTTCTTTTTGTAATATCATCAACAACATTGCCATTATACATTACTTAATTTATCACCCCAATTAATAGATGGAGGGAACAACAGAGGGAACAACATTTGTAGGGGGAAATTTGAATTCAAGAAATGGAGGGAACAACAATGCTGGTTTCTCTGGGTCTGAATCCACTGCAGCTCGAGGACAAACATCTGATGATGAGGATGGAAGACAGGATGGAGACCCACGAACACGGGACCCCCCTCCCGATCCCGAAAAATTAAAAAATATGCAAGCTTCATGCCCCTGAGGCGGTGTAGATCGATACAGAAAATACCAAGGAGGGGCGAATACCTAAACCATGGAATAGTCTCTTCGCTAGACATGCATCTGGTAAACCGACTGGTAAATCTTCTCTCCCCTTTGTGAAGGATATATCAGACAATAGAACAGGTAAACTTGCGATTGAGATTCCTGATTTGGTTATTCACCATAGCATCTCTTTAATGACTCTTTCTCTAGTGGGGAAATTTGTTGGACCCCGACCTAATATCGAGGATGTTAGATCCTTTGTTAAAAGAAAATGGAGAATGAAAGGACAGGTTGAAGTTTTTGCCCTGCCTTCGAGGTTTTTTCGTGTTCTCCTTTTCATGCGGGGAAGATCTGGAAGCTATTCTAAGTGGAGGCCCCTAGATGTTTGGTAAATCATCTCTTTCTATTAGAAAATGGATCCCTAATATGGAACTAAATGACTCCTTTTTTGAATATGCTCCGGTGTGGGTTAGGTTGCCTGGGCTACCATTGGAATACTGGGTGGAGGATATTTTCTTAGGAATTGTTAATTCCTTTGGGGAGCTTATTGCGATAGACCCAATGACTGCAGCTTGCAAGAGATTGGTGTATGCACACATCTGCGTCAACATGTCACAGAATATGGATCTCCCAATTACTATTGATATAAATTCCAAACTTGGGTTATGGGAACAAGACATTGAATTTGAATCTCTCCCTTTTGTGTGTTTTTCTTGCAAAAAAGTAGGTCACTGGGATAAGGCTTGCCCCAGCAATCCTAAAAGACCTATGATTAAAGAAAAAAATATTAATAAATTAGTTTGGAAAGAAAAAAATAACAACAAAGACTACAACAAGTTAGAAGAAAAAAGTGGAAATTTGGTAAATAAACCAGAAAAACAGGAAAATGACTCCACTGACCTTATTAAAGACCATGCCCTGAAGGGGAACAAGAAGAATGAAACCAAGGAATTTGAGATCAAAATAGGCAATACCTTTGAAGCCCTTCAGTCGCAAGAGAAGGAGAATGAAATCAGTACAGAGACACTTGAGGATGGTGAGATTGAGGATATCACTGACTTTCATCATGAGGAGCTATATGAACCCATATCAGAGAAAGAAGAGCCCTGTTTAGGGAAAGAGTTTTAAGAACATGAAATAGATATGGGAAGGAGTAATAAGTTTGGATCGCCACAAGCAAACTTAAATGCTTTATTCCAAAACATAGAAGTGAATATGACCACTTCATCCCAGAAAAGAGAAAAGCTATGGAGCAACATACAAGATGAATCTAGGGCAGAACAACAAGAAGAAAACACAACAGGAAATGGAAAGAAAATTAAGACCAAGAAGACAGGAGGTCCTAATGGAGTAAAAACCATAACCAGATCTAAGACAGATTTTGGGGCCTCAAGATCCCCACCGGGACACAAAAATATGAAATGGCATAGGGACCAAGAGAGTAAACAAAACATAGTTGATGGAAGGCAAAGAACTATCAAGGAGTCTTTCCCCCAGGCTTCCAAATGAAAGTAATATCATGGAACATCAGAGGCCTAAATGGTCTCAATAAATAGGATATATTAAGGAATCTTATTCGAGATCAAAATCCGGATATTATCCTAGTTCAGGAAACTAAAATGAGTAAAGAGAAAGTGGAGAAACTAAAGTTTTTTAAAAATGGAGGGGTCTGTGGCAGTAGCTTGAATGGAGCCTCTGGAGGGGTTGCAATATTCTGGAATAAAAGCACAACCTCTAGAGATATGATAGATGTGGATGGCAATATTTTATCCCTAAAAGCTAGAAATATTTTTGATGAAAAGGAATTTGTTATCACTAATATCTATGCCCCTAATTCCAAATCTGCTAGAAGTAAATTCTGGAAAAAAGTTCAGCATAAAAGGAAAAAATTCTCTATGCATAGCTGGGTTGTTATGGGAGATTTCAATACTCCTCTGCAAGACAGAGAAAAATTTCGAGGTAGTCAAGGCCAACCAGATAGCAGATCTGACCTGATGGACTTTATTAATGACAATGCTCTCATTGACTTGGATCTCAACAAGGCCTCCTATACTTGGTCCAACCGAAGAGATGGTGATGATCTTATCCAGGTAAGACTTGGTAGAGCCCTTCTCTCTAATGATTGGATTCTTTCTCATAGTTGTTCCCTTTCTGTTATTAATAGAATTGGGTCAGATCATTATCCTATTTCCTTTGTTGCTGAGAACTCTAAGAATAATCAGAGATTCCCTTTTCATTTTGAAAAGATATGGATATCCCACCCTAATCTAGAAAATTCCATTGCTGAATGGTGGAATCTTGATGTTAATGAAACAACCATGTATAAAGTTGCCAAAAAACTTAAATATGTCAAAACCAATATTAAGACTTGGAACAAGAAGGTCTTTGGTGATATCTTTGATTCAAAGAAAAAATTAAAGGAGGAACTGGACCAGATACAAATTTCCATCCAGAAAGAAGGCTACAAAAAGTATTCCAAAGCCATGGAAGATAAGGTCCTTGACAACATCCACAACATCATTTCTAGGGAAGAAATATATTGGAGGCAGAGATCCAGGGCTATATGGCTGAAGGCAGGGGACAAAAACACTAAGTTTTTCCACATCACTTCCCTAAAACATAAGGCAACAAATAGAATCACAAAACTAATTGTTGAGAACAACACTTTGCTTAATAAGGATGAAATCTGGGATGAAGCTGTTAGATTCTTCAAGCAGCTTCTATCTAGTAACGAGGACCTTAATCAGACCCATCAACTCAATTTAGTTAATAATATTCCTAAAATCATAAACCCTATTCAGAATAAGACCCTTACTGCCATCCCATCTGCTGAAGAAATCAAAAAAGTTGTCTTCTTTTTTCAAGGGGATAAAGCTCCAGGCGCTGATGGCTTCCCTATGTTTTTCTTTCAAGAATTCTAGAATATTGTGGGGAAGGATACGGTTAATGCGGTTAAAGAATTTTTTGGATCTAGAAGAATCCTTAAGGAACTTTTATAGCCTTAATCCCCAAAGTTGCTGTGAGGGATTCTATGGGCAAATTTAGGCCAATTAGCTTATGCAACTCTTTCTATAAAATAATATCCAAAGTCTTGACTACTAGATTTTTGGCGGTGCTTCCCTTCATCATATCTGAAGAACAAAAAGGCTTTGTTCCTGGTAGGCAAATTCTGGACTCAATCATTCTTGTTCATGAGAACATTCATTCCCTCGGTGCTGCAAAGAAAGAAGGTTTCTTGATAAAGCTGGATTTGGCAAAGGCTTACGATAGATTTGAATGGGATGTTCTATTTAAAATCATGGGGGCTTTTGGTTTTGATGATAAGATTATCAAAATAATCAGAGAACTAATCACTACTCCTATGTTCTCTATTTTGGTTAATGGATCTCCAACAATTTTTTTAAAAACTTCTAGAGGGCTAAGACAAGGAGACCCCATATCTCCTATCCTTTTTCCCATTTTGGCTGAAAATATGAGTAGAATGATTCATAAGTTGAAACAAAGCAAAACTATCAAAGGTCTTCAACCTTCCTCTGCCAATGTTTTTTGCACACATCAACAGTTTGTTGATGACACTATCATCATGGGATATTCTTCAGTCAAGGAGGTTGATGCCTTCAAAACAGCTCTCAACTCCTATGCTTTGGCAACTGGTCAGCAAGTTAATTGGGGCAAATCAGCTATGTACTTTCTCAATACCCCAGTCATAAGACAACAGAAAATTGCCAATATTATTGGATGCAAAGTGGAATTGCTGCCTTCCACCTACCTGGGTCTTCCTTTAGGGTTGGCACCCCCAAATTCCTTCTGGAATATGATCATTGATAAAATTAATAAGAGACTAGCAGGATGAAAAGGCTCAATGTTATCTCAGGCTGGGAAAATGCAGCTCCTCCAAGCTACCCTTCAAAATCTCCCTGTTTATGCCCTAAGTCTGTTTGGTATTCCGGCTAAAATTGCTAAAGCTATGGAAAGAATTCAGAAGAGATTCTTATGGTCAGGAGTGGAAGAAAAGAAGAGAATACCTCTGATTTCCTGGGACAAGGTGTGCAGACCAAAGAACAAAGGAGGGTTGGGGATTAAAATTATAAAAACTTTTAACAAAGCTCTTCTTGCCAAGCAGTTATGGAGAGCCTATGACACTAAGAAAGACTAGAACCAAATTTGGTTTGACAAATACATTAAGAATCAGACTATTCAAGGAATCCTTAATTCTGAAGATATCCCGGTTGGATCCTTCATCTGGAATAGTGTAACCAAATCTATAAAAGTTGCAAAAGCTGGAGCTGGATGGGTCCTTGGAAAAGGTGACAGAATAAGGTTTTGGGAAGACCCCTGGATGAAGAATGAAGCCCTATTTGATCAAAACAACAACCAAATTATTGAAGAATGTAAAAGGAGGTTTGGGCTGATGGTTTGTGACTATTGGAAGGAGAATAAGTGGGTTAAACTTGAGGACATCCATCTTGGTTTTTCCTCTCTCCAGAAAGAGTTGCTGTCCTTTTCCCCTAACAAAAACTATGATGATGTTTTCCTCTATAAAAGTGATCCTAAAGGTGAATTCACAGTTGCTTCTGCCTATAAAAACACTTTCTCTCAAACCAGCAATCCCATTTGGAGCAAAGTCTAGAACATCATCTTGATCCCTAAAGTCAACATTTTCTTTTGGCTTGCTTCTCATAATAGTACCCTTACTCTTGATAATTTAATCCGAAGGGGCTTCAAATTCCCTAATAGATGTGAGCTCTGTCAGAAGGAGGGGGAATCAGTTGATCACCTATTTTTTCATTGTTCCTTCACAAGGGAAATTTGGTGTAAAATGTGGGAAAAATGGAAAATTAACTAGATCATGAACAAAAGCATTAAGGATATCATATGGCAAAGGAATTATCCTACCAAATGTCAAATCATTAAGAACCTGTGGTCTTTGACCCTCCCCATGATATGCTGGGGCATTTGGAAAGAAAGGAATAATAGGATATTTAGGGAAGATAAGTGTAATACTCAGGTAGTCTTTGAAAAAATATGCAGGGTTGTAAAGGAGAACATCAACATCCCTCACAAGAATAATCAGCAATGGGCTATTATTGATATGAATGATATGGGAAAAGACATTCTTACTGAATGGAACCTAATTCATAAGGTCTACAGATCGGACAACAAGAAGAAGAGAGATAACATTGTTTGGAGGTTTCTTGATTATGACTGGATAAAGGTTAATTTTGATGGGGCTGCTAAAGGGAACCATGGAAAGGCTAGTGGAGGTGGAGTTATTAGAAATGCTCAAGGAATTTGTATTGCTGCTTTTGCTTCCCCCTTTTGGAACCCAAAATAACCATGTGGCTGAAGCTATGGCCATGCTAAAGAGCCTCCAGTTAGCTCAGGAATTCAAATTTAAAAGATTGGCTCGAAGGGGACTCTTTAAATATTATACAAGCCCTCAAAGGTATTAGTTCAGTTTCCTGGAATATTGCCAATATTATTAAAAATGCTAAAGCTATCCTAAATAACTATGTTAGCATTATTATAACCCACACATTTAGAGAGGGCAACAAGGTAGCAAATATCCTTGCCAATGAAGGGGTTAAATTGGAGAAGGGCGTCAAATATATAGGGGAAAATCACATCAAGTGGGAGATTAAGGAACAATTATACTTTGATCGCCTTAATGGATCAAGCTAATATCATGATTGATTTCTGGGGAATGAGTACCGATGACAGATTTTGGGGGCAGATGAACTGCCAGATGATGAGTGTTTCTCGACATCATAACCAAGATCATATGTGTGCGAAAGGTAATTGTAATAATAGCTGGGTTCGTATGAACATGAGTAGCAATCTCAAAATTGTGAAAGACTCTTTACAAGGGGAAACCAGAAATTCAGAGCTTTACCCGCAGGCTGAGATTTGTAACAGAGGATATTGTTACCTAGAAAGCAGAATGGGAGGCAACCTTAACAGGAACGAACCTTCAAGTTGTGAGCACTGGAAGAGCGAAAGAAAGGTGTGAAGAAGGCTCCACAGACACGGTTTCATTGATTATATGGAGAAGCTCCATGGTAGTAGAAACTCTGTGTCTCACGGGTTTGCTAAAAGCTGGAGCAATAACAGGGCTACCCTATTTGGGGAAATTTGGCAAATCGATGAAAATTTGATCTCGTAGGTCACGGGACTCAAGATGGAGGGGACAAAATTCTATAGGGATAGAAAGTATGTCGCTGAGGCCTTCAAAAATTACCTGAAGATGGAGGATGAGAAGGGCAACCTGGCGAAGAAGGACAACATATCATACTTCACCCCCCAACAGGTAAAACCTTTCTGGCAAAAAGTTCTTAGGGCTTTAAAGGAATATTTAACTGTGGATGGCAGGTTTATGAAAATTTACAACTATCATTTCGCCATCCTGAACCACTTCCACCATGGGGCTAAAATATCTTTGGCCTTCTATTTAGCCTCTTCTCTAAATGAGAGCCTAGCCGACCATGTTAAAAAGCCCAGCTCCTACCCTCTAGCGCACCAAGGACTCATTCTGCTGATTTATGAATATATTAAGGATAAGACTAGGGCTACCAAGGATGACCCTTTAATCATCAATGCTCAGATTTCTGAGAAATGCATAGACTCTGATTCAACTGGGGAGCCTAACACCCCCACCCATAAAAAAAAGAAGGTTGAAATCATGCAGGAAGAAAACGATGTGTTTTTTGATGAAGAAGAGGGAAAGAATAAGGAAACTATCTTTGAAATGGAGATTAACAAGGAGGAGAATTATGGGGAAGGAGAGGAAGGGGGCAATTCTGAGAATCGTCAACCTAACCCTGAAGGCTTGGAAACTCAGAAAGAGGCTCTGAAGCCTAAGAAAGGTGAAAAACCTAATGTGGAGGAGACGGAACAGAGCAAGGATTTTGCGGATACCATTCTGGATACCGCCCGCAATTGCACCCTTGAATTCTTCAATTTTCAAAAGTGGGTGGTTGAAAACATTACCAGCATGCAGGGTAAACAAAGGGAGTTGGAAGTTAAGATCAACAAGTTGTTCAACATGTCTGACTCTAGGAAACAACACGAGGAGATGGAGAATAGTGAAGCGGAGGAGGAAATGGAAATGGAAGACTGGCTGGAGAAAGATTTGATAAAAGGTGACCTGAAACATTTGGAGGACGTCATTAAGATAATGAAGGAATAGGCGGAGGAGGATAAGGACAATGTCAATGCCCGGATGGCTCGAAATGAGAAAGCCTTGAAAAGCCTTATGAACCATAGCCTTCAGGTTCTTAAAGTCTCCTCCCAGAATATGAATGCGCTGGTGAATCATCTGGAAAAGAAAAACCAGGAGAAGAACCTGGTAGTTATTGAAGATGTTCCTACTTCCAGCCTAAGCCACCAGACCCCTAGGTGCAGAACCAGATAGACTACGGCAGAGAAGGATATGAAGATGAAAGAAAGTCAGATTGCTAAGGAAAATACCGACTTGAGGGAAGCGGCCAAGGCAATGATGCTCTTGGTGCAGAATGCAGAAGAAACCATGAAGAATTTCTAAATTTATTTTTATGCTGGACTTGGGGCTAATTTCTTGCTGGCCTCTTGCTGTCCTTTTCTCTGTTGCTGGTCTTTTTCCTGGTCTTATGCTACCGTTGTGTTTTGTTTCTTTCCTGAATATCTTTCGTATGTAACTGGGTTTCGGGTCCCTTAAAACCTGTTTTTAATTAATCAAAAACATTGCCATTATACTAATAAATGTTAAGATTTGCATATTAAAATTCAATAATTAGTTGATGATGAAGTTATTCATGTAACAAATGACAACAAGTGGTGCTATCTTTGCCAATATGAATAATATTTATGACCTATTATGTGACTCCTCACTATGTGACAACAAAAGCTTACTTATTGGGGGCTCTTTATCATTCATGGTTGTTGGTGTAAATTATGTCTCATAATTATACTTTACTTAAGTTGACTTAAGATAATGCATTCATTGTAGTTTGCATATGAGATACTTAGTTGATGCTGAAGTTATTCATGTAACAAATGCCAATAAGTGGTGCTATCTTTGCCAATATGAATAACATTTATGATCTATTATGTTTCTCCTCACTATGTGACAACAAAAGCTTGCTTATTGGGGGCTCTTTATCATTCATGGTTGGTGTAAATTATGTCTCATAATTACACTTTACTTAAGTTGACTTAAGATAATGCGTTCATTGTAGTTTGCATATGAGACACTTAGGGAAGTGTGTACCTAGGGGAGATGGTTGTAGGAGAAATTCCACCTTTCATGGTGTTATTTTGTTATCACATTCCACCTTTGGTGGGTGATCCATCTTTAATGGAATATTCTATTATTTCTCCTAACTACCCTTGTATCTCATTGAGCCACATGTCATGATAGTTGGGTATTTTACATCTTGATAGGAATATAGTTTATTCTTGTCACATATTATTTCTCTCTTGTTTATGTGCTTTCCATTTGACTCTAGATCTTGGTTGCTATTGGCAAATTCTCACAATGGTGCTACAATTTTAGGTGCAATCATACTTAGGTAGCAACATAATAGCATTGTTATTCTTGTCTCCACACTTGCGGGGAAAGAATAACCTTTCAATCATTCATTCTTTCTAAAGGATTCACTTTTCCTTTGTTGAGTATCTTTCATATATTGATGTCGTTTCTTGCATAGAATTATCCTGTATGTGAGTACATGTGTGTTCCTTGGTTGGGACCTATTCCTTAGTTGAAATGATACATCTTTTATGAATAATCTCTCCCTAATGAATGCATACAATCTTTCACTAAGAATCCACTTTTTCCTAGGCATTGGGGAAGGTGTGTATTCTTAGTCCCCAAATCCTTTCAAAGACGTCATCCTTATTAAAGATCTCCTCTTGGAGATAAAAAAATCTATATGTAAAGATCTCTTCCACAAATAATATGTGAATAAGATCTCTTCTTCTAGAAGCAATAAAATTACTTACATAATTGAATCTAGAAGCAATAAGTGAATAAGATCCCTTCCTCCATGTATCTCTCAAAAGGATCCCTTTACACTTGTTGGAAGATATCTCTTTTACAACTATCTTTTCCTTGCTCATAAGAGTTGTGCCTCTATATATTGGAGTTGCGTACATTGTTACTTACATGATATCTCCTCAAGGTTGAAGGTGATTATCCTTGTTTCTATTTAATCTTAAGGTGGGGCATATTTGCAACCTCCTTGTTTCAATTTGGAAAGATTTCCTTATGAACATTGTGCTTTGTTTGGTTATCCTTATTCAATTTTGAAGGATATCCTTGCAGACATCATGCTTTGTTTGGTTATCCTTATTCGATTTCCTAGGATTTCCTTATGAACATTGTGCTTTTCTTGGTTATCCTTATTTGATTTTTTAGGATTTCCTTATGAACATTATGCTTTGTTTGGTTATCCTTATTCAATTTGCAGGATTTTCTTATGAACATTTTGTTGGCAACAACAATGAAGGAAGACTGAGAGGGGGTGGAGAGGGGGTGGGGGTTTGGGTGAATCAATCTTCACCTAATCTACTAACTTAACCACAAAAACATACATGATAAAATACATCAATAGTAAAAATAAGAAAATTGAAGGCACAACACATAACACCAAAGATTTTTGACGTGGAAAACCTAGTTAAGGGAAAAACCACGATGGAAACCTACCCACAGTAAGAAGATACTCTGCAGTAGTATGTGTAAATGATACAATGGGGAATGCACATGCATTCAGGGACACTGCCTAGAGCTCACTGCTAACAAGTACAATGACCCGAAAGGCTACAACCCTCAAGGAAGTCTCACTGACTTACAACAAGATTCAGACTACAATCCAGAAGAAATGAACTGAAGGAATAACATCTTCAAATGCCTAATTATAGTTCTGGTTAAGCACAATTGTGTACTCTACAACACCAATCTCTACTCAATCACAATATTGAAGGATGAATCACTTGTTCACACATACAAAACTCTCTGGATAATGTAGACACAACCTCAACACCTAAATTACATGACAATGTCACCAGTATATACAAATCATCAACCTTGACAACAAGGTCAGCTAAACCCTCAACTCATAATTATAAAATTACGTCACACGATACAAAGATCAACCACTAGACCAATATAATGATTTACATGACATAACATGGACCTAATTCAAATTCTCAAATGCTCAATTCCATCGAAAATCATGCCAAGATCAACCGCAACATGCTACACCACCAGAAATACTGCACAATAGGAAAATCATCACCGACTCAGCAAAATCACCAAAAAATCGCACAACGATCAATGAAAAACATTAAAACAAATAGGAAACGATTAGGAAATGCCAACAAGCACATTGGGATCATCAATAACAACTGCACCAACACCACTTATCAAATCTTCATTGATCAACATTTGAAAGCTCAAGAACAAAACTAATCAACAACTGTCACACAGAAAGATAGCTTGAGGAGCACCAAATCATGAACCATCTAAAATGAAGATAAACAAGACCATCCCAAACAATCTCTCAAAAACTTAGCACAAGATTTGATTACATCAAAATAAACCGGAGGAAATACTAAACTCTGCAAAGCACTGATCAAAACAAAACTGCAAACCGGATCATGAGATCTTCCCAATTTGCAAAAACCAGAGCAAATCATAGGAATATGTTGACATAAATGATAAAAACATATCCTAGCAACAAAAATATCCAACAATCTCCAAAAATATCCCCATTTGGCCTTGATGGCAGCATATAAATGTGAAAAACAATCAATGCAAAGAAAGAAGATATCTCTAGCAAACTCCCCCAAGATCAAAACAGATACAAAAGTTTTTCACATGATCTCTCTCCCCCCTTGACAACAATGCCAAAGATCTCAAAATAGAAAACTAAACTCTCTCCCCCATAACAGAAACATGAACCTTTAGAATCTCTCCCCCTAAAACACAAACTACTCCACCAGAGGAGCAACACTAACTCGCTAATCTGGATAAAGAGATAAGGCTCTGAAATCCACCGGATTGATGCAACTTAATGCATCTAGCTCTCATTAGGAGGGGTAGAGGCTCCTAACTTTTCTCAAATAAACAAATGTATCTATAAGCAAAGGCTTAGTGAAAATATTTGCTATTTGTTCCTTTGTAGATACATACTCCAGCTTCACTTTCTCTCCACTGACCAACTCTCTCAAGTAATGATATTTAATTGACACATTTTTAGTCTTTGAATGTCGCACCGGATTATTTGACATGTTAATAGCACTAAAATTATCACAATATGTGACAATAGGCTCATCATAGATAACTTTGATATCCTTCAACATTTGCTTCATCCAAACTATCTAAGTGCAGTTACTAGCAACAACAATGTACTCAACTTCAGTAGTAGATAAGGACACTGAATCTTTTTTCTTTCCCAAGAAGAATGCTCCACTGGTAGTTCTCTTTCGCTCATCAACATCACAAACCCAAACAACATCAGTATAGGCACATAACATGAATCATCATTCTCGTATACCACAAACCATAATCCTGAGTTCCCTTCTGGTAGTTGAATATCCTTTTCACAATAGTGACATGACTCTCTTTTAGACCATCTTGATATCTAGCAGCCATGCACACAACATGCATAATGTTCGGTCTAGTTTGAGTAAGATATAGTGGTCCACTAACCATAGATCTATACAAACTCTTATTAGCTTTCGAAGATTCATTATCCTTAGACAATGTACAACCAATCACCATAGGGGATCCAACTAGTTTGGACTCATCTAACCCAAACTTCTTTAGCAATTCCTTCACATACTTAGTTTGAGATATAAATATACCTTTTCCAGTTTGTGAAATCTGCAAACCTAAGAAAAAATTCATCTCACCAATCATAGATATCTCAAATTCTTTCTGCATATCACCGACAAACTTCATACTCATATCATCATCTCTTCCAAAGATTATATCATCAACAAAGACTTCAACAATCAAGATGTTATCATTATCAATCTTAAAGTACATATTATTGTTAGTAGCACCTTTATTAAATCACAATTTCAATAAATAGTTATCCAATCTAGCATACTAGGCTCTAGGGGCTTTCTTCAATCCTCTTCAATCCTTAAAGAGCTTTCTTCAACTTACATACCATGTATCCATCATCTGATGATGAAAATCCATCAACTTACTCAATGTAGACTTCTTCCTCAAGATCACCATTCAAAAAGGCAAATTTGGCATCCATCTAATATACCTTGAAATATTTATAAGCAGCATATGCAAGCAACAATCTAACAACTTCAAGTCTGGCCACTGGAGCAAAAGTCTCCTCATACTCAATTCCTTCTTTCTATGAGTATCCTTTGCAAACTAGTCTACCTTTATTTCTGACAACTTCACCAATTTCATTCAATTTGTTCCTAAATACCCATTTAGTATCTCTAACATTCTTATCCTTAGGTCTAGGCACAAACTCTCATGTGTTATTCTTTTCAATCTGATCTAATTCCTCTTCCATAACTCTCATCCAATTTTCATCTTTGCAAGCTTCAACATCTTTATAAATCAAACATACTTCTTCAACAACTAACCTTCTTCTATTCATCACGCCTTTATTCTTATCACCAATAATCGGATTTTTAAAATGATTCAATCTTACATAGATTAGAGTCTTCTGATTGTTCTGATTTTCAGGTTCCCGCACCTCTTCACCAGCAACAACAACATCCAGACTAACTGTCTCTACCAGATTAGTCTACTTTGACTTTTCAGTCTGAACAGTGGCTAAAACATGTTGTCCATCATCATATCCACATGCTCTAATCCATTTCCCAAGGCTCTCATCTACGTTCACATTTGCACTTTCTACTATCTTTTTTAGTCTTTTATTATAGCACCGGTAGGCTTTGCTCTTTGTTGAATATCCCAAGAAAATTCCTTTATCACTTCTAGAATCAAACTTTCCTATATCCTCATTTTTCTTGATATAACATTTTCCACCAAATACTTTGAAATATCTCATAGTAGGAATGTGACCAAACCATAGCTCACAAGAGGTCTTACCAGTATCACCTTTAATATTAACTCTGTTGAATGTGTAGACAACAGTGCTAATAGCTTCTCTCCAGTAGATCTTCAAAAAATTCCCTTCAACCAACATAGTCCTTGCAGTATCCAAGACAATTATGTTCTTCCTTTCAACAACTCCATGGGGTTCTAAGAGTAGATAATTGTCTTCTGATTCCATGCGTCTCATAGAATGAATTGAACTCACCAGAATAGAATTCTCCACCTCTCTCAGATCTTAGGCATTTCACCGTCAATCCAGACTCAGTCTCAACATTTGCTTTGAATATCTTGAACTTGTCCAATGCCTTTGATTACTCCTTCAAAAAGACAACCCACATCATCCTGGAATAATCATCTATTGGCAACATAAAATATCTATCACCCTCCACACTTCTAACATTTTTGTAGGTCCATACAGGTCAATATGCACAAAATCTAGCAATCCATAAAATGTATATTGTTTGCACTCGAAATAGATTCTTGTTTGCTTACCCAACTGACAGTCTTTACACACTGGATTAGCAAGCTTAACAACCTTGGGTAGATCCCTAACAACTTATGTAGAACTGATCTTAATCATTGAATCAAAATTTACATGACACATTCTCCTATTCCACAACCAACTCTCATCCATCTAAGCAATCAAACAACTTTTTTCACTAGCATTCAAGTGAAAAGTGTTACCTTTTGTCGTAGTTCCAAATGCAATCTCTATACCAGAGGCATTTAGGATCTTGCATTTTTCATTCTTGAATTGTAGATCATAACCTTTATCAACCATCTAAACAACACTCAAAAGATTATGCTTCAAACTTTCAACATACAAGACATCATCAGTGTTATGCTTACCATCAAAAGAAATAGAACCTCTCCCATGGATCACACAGGCTTTGTCATCTCCAAATCTTACTATTCCACCATCACATCTTTCCATACTCGCAAATTTTCTTTTATCATCGGTCATATGAATTGAACAACTATTGGCAATCACCCATTCATTTTCTCTTCAACTTTAGCAGCTAAAGCTTTTTCCTCAACAATACAGCTATTGGAATCAATAGGTATCGATCCATCTTCCTTAATGGAAAGAAATACATCTTCATCTCCTTCTAATTCTTCATTTATAACACCTTCATTAGAAGCATAATAACAGTTCTTCTGATTTCTATACTTCTGGTTAGACATGTAAGGCTTATAATACTTCTCATGCTTCTCATATCTATCATTCCTATCATGCTTATCAAACTTATCATGCTTGTCATACTTAGCCATTCTCTCTGGGCATCTAGAAGCAAAATGTCCTATCTTATTACAAGAGAAACATTTCAAAGGCAATTTTCCATCATACTTACCAGCTCCTTTAGGCAATCTCTGGGTAATCAATTCTTTAAGCTCATCCGGCTCTCTTTCTTGCTTTTCCATCTCTCTTCTCTCTCTTTCATACTTGGATATTCTGCACTAATCAGGATCATACTTCTGCTTTCTGGATACAAATGTTGATGCTCTTAATGTTGTCTCAGACTTTCTATGTGATTCTCCAAATTCACTTAGCTCAAAAGCAACAATCTTTCCAACCAACATATCTCTTGTCATTGTAGTCACACTCTGGATCTCATCAATAGCAACTTCCTTATGTTTATAAGCAGGGGGCAAAGATCTCAACACCTTAGCAACTATTTCATCTTCTTCAAGGGTTCCACCAACACATCTGATGGCTAGGACAAAGTCATTCATCTTAGCCATGAAGGAGTGTATGTTCTCATCTTCTCCTATTTTCAACATATCATACTTTCTTTTCAAACTCTGTAACTTAGCAACTTTCACTTGTTTATCACCTTCATACAGGATTTCAAGCTTCTCCTAGATTTCATGTGCAGTCTGAAGTCCCATTCTATTTTTCAATGCAAAATCAGTCACACACTAAGAAATGCTTCCTTCGCTCTAATATTATGTTCAACTTCCTTGATCTCATCAGTAGTAACCGATTCATTCTAAGGAACATAATAGGCATTCTTTGTGATCTTCTAGTAATCTTCTCCAAGACATTTCAAGTGCACTTCCATCCGGTTCTTCCATATAGAATAGTTACTTCCATCAAATCTCGGACTGTCCTTCCTAAAGATAACACTTGCAGCTGCCATCCCAAATCTCAAGCGGTTAAGCTTCTTCCAGAGGATCTAGCTCTAATACCAATTGTTGGTAGCAACAATGAAGGAAGACTGAGAGGGGAGGGGGGGGTTGGGGTGAATCAGTGACACCAGAAACAATACTACTTTAAACACTGACTGGTAGATATACTTAACAAGTTTGTTAAACACTATGCATGTAATCTAAAATGATATTAGTGCATCCACAACAAGTAAACCATCCACCATAACACAATTGTTTATATATAGAAAACCCAAATGGAAAAAAAACGGTGAGATGGGACTCACAAGTTAACTATCTGCAGTAATAGATAATTGACCGATTAAGGTCTACAAAAAGTTGCTCTACTAGGAGCGAATCCTGTTAAAGATCCCAAAGCTGTTAAAAGCTATACCTTGTTAAAGGTAGTACCCTGTTAGGAGTAACCTTGGTAGAGGATTTCTGAATCCAAACTAATGGATCACTTGGTTAGAGGATTTGTACAATTAAGCCTGTTAGAGCTCACCCGGTTAGGGGATTTGACTGTTGCAGTGATTAGAAAACAACAGATGGTATGATCTAGTAGTAGCACAACTTGCTTGAATAGATGCTCTTCTACACACTCAAAACATTATTACCAACATACTCTGCAACTTAACACTTTTGCCTTCACATCAAAACATCTCATATCATATCTCCTTCGCTCATATAAAATAATTCATTGTGATGTCAATATATAGACATTTAGATTTCATGTCGGCCTCAAGAAATCATATCACAATTACCTAGGTGTAGTGTATCTAGTCAAACAATCATAACCCATCACAAAAATACTGCCAAAATTTGTCGGTGAGGATAACTCATCACAACTAGTGATAACTCATCACATAATTAATGAATACCGGTTGGAACAACATTACTGGTTGGCATTAAACATATAAACTGTTTGTCCTTCGATGCTTATTGGATAATCTCCGTTGGATCTTCGGGTTGATGTCGAGTTATGTATATCCATATACAAATATATATACACAATGATTGTCTCTATGAATATACCGGTTGTCACTATATACCGGTTTGATATAAACCTACTAGTATACCGGTTGCAAATATAAATAACTTTGAAATCATGTCGGTAGACAATATGAACATATGTGTGTATATGTGTTACATCAATGACAACATATATTGCAATCATCATCAAGCCAACAATCTCCCCCTTTGGCATTGATGGCGACACTTATAAAATTTTACAACAATACCACTAAGTGTGCTTACAAAAATTTGTACACATAAAGTACATATATATTTCTACTCCTACTCCCCCTTACTACACATGACATACAAAATTTTCACAAAACACATACATATTTGTACTCCCCCTTTGACAATAATGCCAAATTGAAAAGAAAAATACACACATATATATAGAAAAACTTGTATCAAAATGTTATACATATACAAAAATTTGAAAATCTGAATCAAGATGTATATAGTGCAATCCTTAGAAAAATGTCACTAAAGTTACTCTTCAATTGAGAAAAAACATGTTCCCATGTCTCCAGCAAGTTCTCGGTGATCTCAATTGTGGTCATAATCTGAGTACATAACTCTTCCATTGAATCAAGTGTACATGTCTCTGGGGTAGCCAAAATTGCCTCTGCATTCTTGTAGGCTCTTTGCAAAATGTCCACTTGGGGTCTGACTAGATTCTTCAACTCCTTCAGGGATCGGAGTCTTTTTGCCTTTTCAAAATCATAGGTATCTAACCTATTTTGCAAATCATCCACATATTTGCCAAAAGCAAAAATAGAATCTTGTAGTGGTAAATATGCATTATCTTCTCTAGCTCTTGCTCTGTTTCAGTTCGCCTATTATTGATATCAAAATAAAAGAATAAAACATTAGAAGTAGATGCAAGAATTTTCCCTCCTGTTTCAATAGCTTTTCTTAATAAATCTTTATTAAGAGATAGAGTAATTTTTCCTATATCAATCTTTTTCATTAGCTTCTCTCCACGCTTCTTCCTGTAACTCTTCTCAACGTAAGTTTGTGCTTCTTCTTCTAGGGTCTTAAGTAGATCAGATGCATCAGCAACCAACTGACCAAGTTTGCTAATAGGAGTTGACAAATGCCCTATAGCAGTTTCCGGTAGTAGACCTGTCAGAATATCCACAACATTCTGAATGGTTTCTGCTTCCATTCTTTGCTCTTTAAGTCTCTTCTTTTGTGCCCTAGATTGCATGACAATTGCAATCTTCATCATTTCCGATGCACTCATATTATCAACAATTATAGGCCTTGAAATGCCTAATGAGTCATCATCATCTTCATCAGTTTGTTGTATGATTAATGTTTTTACCGGTTCAGAAGATGTTACCTTATTAATTTTCTCTTTCTCCTTCTCCTGTTTAGAAATTTGTGTATCAACTTGTTCAATAGGTTCCTTCTGAGTAGCCTGTGAAACCGGTGGGAGTTGGGGTTTCATTGGTTATTCTTTTGCCGGTTGTTCCACTTCTGGTTGAGTTGCCGGTATCTCAACTATAGTAACCTGTGAGTCTGAAATTGTCGGTGGTTGCATATCAAGTGTAGTCACGTTTCCAGATAGATCTATTGCTTCCTAAATATCATCAACAAGTATGACTCGATGGGAAGTACTATCACCCTTCTTCTTGACAGGATAGACAATATCAGCTTGCACAATTTCTTCCTCATCCATTTTTGGTGGATCAATAGTCTCTTGCTCATCTTTGGAAGAATGTATAAGATTTTGCATCCGTTGGATATAATGAGCAATATGATGGGTCTCAATTTCAACAAGTTGCACCTTTCCACTAAGTAGCTTCAATCTTCTTGACTTGAAAGAAAATTGGGCTTTGTATTGATCAAGCAATTTAATTAACTCATCCTTTGACAAATCAGAAAAATATTGCACAAATACATCATTTGTAATTTCTTTTTCTTTCTTCACAACTTCCTCCCATTTATTCAAAAGAATAGCATATAAGGAATCAGAAAGATCTTTTCAAGATCATGAGGTAATCTATTGTAATGGCACAAATGACTGATTACCCGTTGAATAATTTGTTCCTTTTGATCTTCATTGAATGAATCAAAATGAACTTTGACAAAATCAAATCTGTTCCTTCCTAATGTCTTCAACGTTTTCTCAAAATTAGTCTTAGGCTTGTAGGTTAAGACACTAATAGGCACAGTTTTGGCACTTCTTTCACTGGTTTGGCTAATTTACCAATTGATTTCATTTTCTTGGGTTCCTCCCCAGTATTAGTACTTTCAGATTCTGCTTGGAGAATCAGTTTTCGACCTCTTTTCCTTGATGCAGTTTGCTTCTTGACATATACTTTGGGTTCCAGTTCCCTTTTAGTTTGGACACTTCGTGTCACTCTTGTGATTTTTATTACCGGAGGTTCTTGCTCAACCTTCTTCCTCTTACCTTTAGCACTTATGATTGGAACACTACTGGTTTTAGCTTTTGCAGTTTGAACTTCAACTGTATACAGTCTTGTCTTCTTTTTGTCCACTGGAGATGCCAACAGGTTATTGGCATAACCGATTAATAAGTCATAATTGAATTCATAGCTCATGTCTTCCATCTCATCTTCTCTAGGCTCAATAGCCTCCATTAGACAGAAATCAGTGGTGACTGTGAAAATAATGTCCTTAGCAAAGTTTTTCACCACATCCTCAGGTAGTCTTACCCTCATGCATTTTCTTCTGAAATTCATTAAAATATTTATTCATTGCAGCAAAGAAGGTGTTCCTCACAGCCTTAATATTGTTCTTAATCTGGGCAGTTACCGGTAGATCCTTAGACCATTCAAGATCACCAATTCCCGGTAGGAAATTCTAGAAATAAAAGAATAAACCAATCAACATTTGACCAAATTTAAACTTTTGACTATTGTCCTTCTTGATAGATTGAAGATTCAACATTAATTGGCTCTTTATGGCCTCACATAGGTCATAATTAGCATTTTTAGCTATCATTTTATAAGCAGTATGCACTGCTGCAGATGGTACATAGTTCATTCTATTGGAATAGAATATCCGGTAGCATATAACCATAGTTGCCAGTTTAACCGTTGGGTCCCTAATGTTATTGACAAAAAAATCACACTCATCAGAGGTTGATGAGGTTAGAGTGTTTACTGTCTCTTTTGAAATTCGCCTCAGCTTAGGCACTTCATCGGTTGAACAAAAACCAGTTACTGCTTGAATAGCCTCCTTGGTTATAGTGCGAGTCCTTTCCAAATACATGTTTTGCCCATGAACACGACTCAGAATAATTTGGATATGTTCCTCTTCAAAATCTTCAACAAAAGAAGCTGCATTATGAAAACCTTTCTCATAAACCCTAATATACTCAAGTTGAATCTTTCCGTTTTCATCGTAAAGGGATTTCAACTGAGAATAGATTGACAATGATCATAAATCCTTAATATTACAATCAATATAGCTAGACAAATCTCCTTTCACTATGACCCTGTTAGGAACTTTAGATAAAGCATTATAAGACACAATCCATTCCGACCTCACAACCTCCATAGGTTCAGATGTGATCATCAATTTCTCTACTTTCTTAGACAATGATGCCATTACAAATAAACTAGATTAGAAACAATATTTTTTAAAGAAATACCTTAGTTTACCCATGCTGCCTCGGTTACCGGTTGATTACACAAGTGCACACCAGTTTAGTCTTCACTAACCTTCAAATCAGCTTGCTCATGCAAATCATGATACAACTTCGACTAAAATCTGCTAGCAACCCTTTCTTCGCTCTGCAAGTGCTCAAGAATTCTCTCTCGAATGCATTAGGGTAAAAATTACAAAGTAAAACTCACTTTTATCCTTTTTACCTACTGCATTAAATGCTCACACGTTAGGGTTACAAACCCTAATTACACTGCTTAATGATCCATACAATACTGACAGATGTAAAACTGGCTGATAAACGTTTGAAAAACTGATTGAGAAAAGTTATCAAAATTTCATGCATTCACATTCTCTTACCACTTATTCTTTTCAAGGGGTCTAGAAGTAGATTTACTGCTATGCTCCCCTTAGCCATATTGAAAGGTTTAGTTCACTGGTGCATGATTCTCCACACTTGGAGAAGGATTAGTTTCTTCTACAGGTATATCATCACTCTTCTTTTTCCATATTTGATTCATTTCTTCTCTGGTTTCCTCAATATTTACTTTCTACTTGCCTTTCTAATCTTCAGAATGATTAATCGGTTTGTTCTTTCTGGATCTACAAAACTTCACCATGTGTCCCGGTTTATGACAATGATAGCAGGCCATTCCAGATGACCTCCAAGGTCCTACATTGCCTCTTCCAATTCTCCTTCTATAATTCATAGCCACATGACCAAAGTTGTTACAAATAGTGCAAATGACATTCGTTACCTTTTCCATCTCAATGGACTAAACCGGTTGACATAGGGTCTTTGCCAATTCACGTTACCCAGGTTGTCATGGTTTCTCATCCACTTTCCATTAGGTCTTGGATTCATGTGAGGTACTAGATTGTTTGCTCCATATCTACATTCAACTAATCTCTGTCCATACATTTTGCATGTGAAACAATGACCTTCAAATTTCTTTGTATTGTAGCTTACATTTCCATTAGGTTTGTTTCTACACACATTTGCAGTATGACCAGGTTTATGGCAAAGAAAGCAAACAAGTTTAAAAACCTTCTTACTGGTAGGCTTATTAGCCTTAGGAGCAGTTTTGTCCTTATGAATGTTGCTCTTTGTACCGAAAGATTCTCCTTTCTCAGATGTGTTAAAACCAAGTCCAGAAGTATCACCTTTCATCCTCTGTGATTGAATCTGCTCATCCAACAAGGTGGAACTTTTGCTGAACTTTTCCAGTTTCCCATTAGCTTCAGTGAGCCGTCTGGTAAGATCTTCATTATGTTTTGGAAGGTTTTCTCTTAGAGATGATGCCATCTCAAGATCTAGCTGCAAGGCCTCTTTTTCTTCTTTCTCTGCATGCCAATGCTCATGCAAAGTAGCATTCTCTTGTTTGATCTTGGCAATCTCATGATCTCTCTCTTTGATGAGATCTTCAGTTGTCCTCCTGGCTTCTAGTTCCCGACTCATGCAAATAGTTAGGCTTTCTAGCTCTCTCCTCAGATTTAGCTTTTCACCATTCAGTTTTTCAACTTCTTCGGCTAAAGCATAAATATTGGCCTCATCTAAAGAACTATTATCAGATATTTCCAATAGTTGTTCAGTTAGATCTCTCCTTTTGACTCAAGAAGCTTTCAGTTTGACCCTCAAGGTTTCAAGCTCATTTCTACTAGCTTCAAGCTCTCTAGCCATCTCAAAGTAGCTCATATCCCCCATGGTAGCTTTAAGGTTTCCTTCCAAGTGATTAGGATTTAAAGAAGTTAGGCTCTGATACCAATTGATGGACTTGTAAAGCACTAAGATGGAGGTGGGGGGGGGGGGGTGTGAATCCGTGACACCAAAAATAATACTTCTTTAAACACTGACCGGTAGATATACTTAACAAGTTTGTTAAACACTATGCATGTAATCCAAAATGATATTAGTGCATCCACAACAAGTAAAACATCCACCATAACACAAGTGTTTATACGTGGAAAACCCAAATGGAAAAAACCACGGTGTGATGGGACTCGCAAGTTAACTATCTGCAATAATAGACAACTGATCGGTTAAGGTCTACAAAAAGTTGCTCTGCTAGGAGCGAATCTTGTTAAAGATCCCAAAGCTTAGTTAAAAGCTATACCCTGTTAAAGGTAGTACCCTGTTAGGAGTAACCTCGGTAGAGGACTTCTGAATCCAAACTAATGGATCACCTAGTTAGAGGATTTGTACAATGAAGCTTGTTAGAGCTTACCCGGTTAGGAGATTTGACTGTTGCAGTGATTAGAAAATAACAAATGGTGTGATCTAGTAGTAGCACAACTTGCTTGAATAGATCCTCTTCTACGCACTCAAAACTTTATTACCAACATACTCTACAAACTTAACACTTCGGCCTTCACATCAAAACATCTCATATCATATCTCCTTTGCTCATATGAAATAATTCATTGTGATGTCAATATATAGACATTTAGATTTCATGTCGGCCTCAAGAAATCATATCACAATTTCCTAGGTGTAGTGTATCTGGTCAAACAATCATAACTCATCACAAAAATACCGCCAAAGTTTGTCGGTGAGGATAACTCATCATGACCAGTGATAACTCATCACATAATCAATGAATACCGATTGGAACAACATTACCGGTTGGCGTTAAACATATAAACCGTTTGTCCTTCGATGCTCCTTGGATAATCCCCACTGGATCTTCAGGTTGATGTCGAGTTATGTATATCCATATACAAATATATATACACATTGGTTGTCTCTATGCATATACCGGTTGTCACTATATATTGGTTTGATATAAACCTACTAGTATACCGGTTGCAAATATAAATAACTTTGAAGTCACACCGCTAGACAATATGAACATATGTGTGTATATGTGTTACATCAATGACAACATATATTACAATCATCATCAAGCCAACAAAACCTACCCAAAGTAAGATGATAGTCTACAGTAGTATGTGTAAATGATACAATGGGGAATGCACATGCGTTCAAGCACACTGCCTAGAGCTCACTGCTCAAATATAATGACTTTAAAGGCCACAACCCTCAGGGAAGTTTCACTGACTTACAACAATCCAGAAGAAATGAACTGAAGGAATAACATCTTCAAATGTCTTATTATAGTTCCGGTTAAGCACAGTTGTCTACTCTGCAACACCAATCTCTACTCAATCACAATACTGAAGGATGAATCACTTGTTCGCACATACATAACTCTCTTAATAATGTAGACACAACCTCAACACCTAGATTACATGAAAATGTCCCCAATATATACAAATCATCAACCTTGACAACAAGGCCAACTAAACCTTCAACTCATAATTACAAAATTACGTCACACGATACAAAGATAGACCACCAGACCAATATAATGATTTACATGACATAACATGGACCCAATTCAAATTCTCAAATGCTCAACTCCACCAGAAATCACGCCAAGATCAACCGCAACATGCTACACCACCAAAAATACCGCATAACACGAAAATCATCATTGGTTCAACAAAATAACCAAAAAATCGCACAACGGTGAATGCAGAACATTAAAACAAATAGGACATGATTAGGAAACGCCAGCAAGCACATTAGGATCATCAATAGTAGCTGCACCAACACCACTTATCAAATCTTCATCGGTCAACATCTAGAAGCTCAACTACACATCTAATCAACAATTGTCAGGAAGAAACCAAAGTAAATATTGAACTCTACAAAGCACTGATCAAAACAAAACTGCAAACTGGCTCATAAGATCTTCCCAAACAATCTCCCAAAAACTCAACACAAGATCTAATTATATTAGAATAAACCGAAGTAAATATTGAACTTTGCAAAGCACTGATCAAAACAAAACTGCAAACCGGATCATAAGATCTTCCCAATTTGCAAACACTGGAGCAAATCACAGGAATATGTTAACATCAATGACAACACCATATCCCTACAGCAACAATGTCCAACAATCTCCAACAGATTTATCTTGTTTGGTTGTCCTTATTCAATGTTGGAGTATTTATTTACGAATATTGTGTTTTGTTTAGTTATCCTTGTTCAATTTGCACTGAATTTTAGGATGGGTGGACTAGTACAATTCAAGTCATTGGACCTTTCGACTCTCCTTTCCTTTTCATCGATCACTTAGCATAACACAATTTACTAGCTTGTGTAGTCCACATTCCTTCTCTATGTCCCATGAACCCATAACATAACACACTTTGCTAGCATTAGATCACGATTTCTTCTCCTTTCAAATGGTGCACATCCTTGTTCTTTCTATAAGTCCACTAGTGCTCTTGCAATAACATGTCAAGAATGATATTAGTGATTAAGATATTATGATTATTGAGGTCTATTTAACTAGTTGACTTGGAACTTTGTGTTTTAGTAAGTTAACATTGTTTGCTTTGTGTATACTTGAAGATTACTTGCATGTATTGATAGGATTCTATGCTTGGGGGCTTGATTATCCCTTATGATTATCCTATCCCTAGCTTGTCTTTCTCTGAGACGCTCTACCTATTTATTTCTACTTTATTGAGAGTATGACCATAAGATCATACTCCGCTAAAGTGTGTGCTAAATGTAGCATCACAAATTGTACACCTTTATTGGTCTCTCCATTTTACACTCTCCTAGCACTAATTTTACTCTTTCTTATTCCTCTATGCACTATATGACTTTTTTTTTAATTAATTAATATTTAATTCAATATTATGTATCTTATTCTACTTTATTTTATCATCGCATTATTTGGGCCCTTAAATCTAGGTGTTCCATATATCATTTATTATCCCTATTTATCCTTAATCCTACCCCAATTTCAACTTCCAAAACATATTTTGTATATCTGTACATCATGTTTTGAGCCACCGAACTAGAATTAGCTTAGAAACCCATTATCTTTTATTCCTTGAAAGTCAAGAAAAGCTTGTCAAGACTAGGTCAGCCCACAACTCTTGGTCTCATATTTTTTACCTCAAATTTCAGAAGGATAATTTGATAGTCACACCCTATTCAAATCTCACTTCGTGCAAAAATATATCAAATCTAAGATGAACTAAAGGTGATTTTAATTGTGAAATCCCTTTATAAGGCACTCTACATTGAGATATATTCATAATATGTTTCAATTATGATTTCATGATGCATTTTATGTGATTTATCATGTCATTGCATCAACACATGGAGGACTTATCCTAAGAGCATTGGATCACTTATTGAAGGTATGATCATTAGCATTCAACCATTTTAATTTCAGATCTAGCCTTGCCCTCAAAAGGCAAGCTTTCCAATTAAATTCAAGTTTTGTTTCTATTTCAATTAGGGTTAATCCCAAACTATCTACCACATCATTTTCCTCCTCTTGTGTGCAGCTACAGATCGTCAACATAGAAACAGGGTGCTAAATATGCTGGATAACTAAGAGGGAGGGAGGGGCGGGGGGGTGAATCAGTTATATATATACTTTTTGCTACTAAGCTAGATCCAGTAAATAAGAATACACATAACCACAAAGTAGATATAAACAATGAAGAGCATACACCAAGAACACTAGATATGATGTGGAAAACTCAAGAAGGGAAAAACCACAGAGAATGTTAGTTCTCAATATAAAAACGCTTGTTAGGATGACATGGTTAAGGTGATTTTTATAAGATGACTCACTGCTAGAAATGTTCACTACAGGTGGGCTCACTGCCTGGCTAAAACCGTTATAAAAAGGACTCACTGCCAAAGGAAGAACAGAAAGAATCCACCACAAGGGAACAATTGCTAAACAACTGTAATGCTAGAAGAAACCTCAGGCTTACTACCACCGGTATCAAAACAACAGTAGCCTTACAACCATATTGATCAATCACATCGCATACATCTTCCTTACTCTCAACTTCATTCTGCTTGTCCTTCCATATATTTTTCATTACAATCATTCTTTATATACACACCAATCTCCAAAAGAATTTCCAAGTTTGCCAAGGAGATGAAGAAACATAATTCAAAATAGGTCTCCACTAAGCATTCCCATGGTGGAAAGGAATGAAAAGTAGACCACACCACAATGCACCAACACGCTAACCAAATGGCGCAATATTTAGATCAAGAGGTATAACATCCAAAGACAATTCAAACTGAGAAACATCATGACCAAAAACACATTTTTGGAGCACAACAACACATGCCAAGCCAAAATAATATAGATACATGCATGAATATTATAATCTTGAGTTCACAACAAGAGAACAAGAAATGCAGATCAATCTTGACCTTTGCAAACTTCGAACATTCTAATTACTACACAGACTTCTAGAGCACCCAAACTCTCATACTGCCAACACATAATTATGAAGCAATAGACATGTTGGAAACACAACAATCTGTACCATATGCATGACATACCTATCTTCCACGGCGTACAACACAACACACATACCTACCTTCCATTGTTCTCCAAAACAACATACATATCTATTTTCCACATCAATCCAGACCAATTTGGACAACCAGATTGACATCAATGACAACATAGACAAGTAATTCTAGCATGGGGATCAAGAGACCTTCAACAAGTGAAAAGAAACTTATCCTCAGAATTTGGACCCGATTTTCTAGGACTAGTGAGCTCGGGGTTCCCTTGTTTGGACCAGGGTGCTTGGGGTGCCCTTATTTGGACCAAGGTGCTTGGGGTGCCCTTGTTTGGACCAAGGCGCTTGGGGCACCCGTGTCTGCACCCGGGTGATTGGGGTGCCCCTTTTCTTAGTGTTTCTCTCCAAATTTTGTAGGAAGATTTATCTTAGTCTCCAAAATTAGATTTTCAAAAACTAGCTATTAGGGCAGAAGACTAGGACGTTCTGGACATCCTAATCCCATGCATTCAGATTTGGATCATTGTTACAAGTTCACAATCAAATTTCCTATCCATTTTTGTGTCTATTGCAAAATCTCTATTGGTTTGTCAATCGGTTGTAATATTTGAAGTTCTAATTTACGTCATACCTTGATCATAGCTTAACATTGTCTCAAACTTATTCATCTTTCAAACAATATTAGGAATTGAAATTCAATATGCATACTTTTGAAAGCAAAATGCTCTAGAGATTGAAATTCACCACCAAACTAACAAGACCCTAGAACGACCAGACACCTAAACAAGCCAAAAAAAAGGGGTCTCCATTTGCAATGGAGCAATGTGTTTTGAAAAGGTCACAATAATGACATCACTAGATGCTTTTGATTCATTTCCTTTATATCTCTCAATGTGAGGGAGAGGTCACATCTCTTCATCATGTATGCCCTTTGGCAAGAGACACACCCTTTCACCATTAGCACCCTTTGAAAGACTGCAACTCTCCATTACTTCTACCCTTTCAAAGAGGCACAACCTTTCACAATCAGATCTACACTTCATATTCTCCCCACTTCTAATGAGTTCTCTTCTCCCTTTTATGCCTCATATTTGGGGGAGTCATAATGCCTTTTGACTTTTGATTAACTTTAATCAAACTTTAAATATATTTAATTAAATTTCTTTATTTTTTGATTTTAATTTTATTCTTTTGTATATAAATTTTATTATTATTATTTATTATTAAATTATATTTCAAAGTGAGGACATTACAATTCCTTTGGTGTGAATAGTTGGGTGTGTTTGATGATTTAAGTCGTGGATTATACTCTCTTCATTCGTTATTTTTACATACTTGGTAAGCTAGTGTCATTGTCCAACATGTGGTTGTTTGGACTATTGTGCTAGTCCCAATTCAAATATTGGTATCCCTACCCCAATTACATGAAAAATCATTTTTTTGCTTTGTATAAAACTCATAAGATTAGACATATAATTGAATTTGGATCTAATAGGTGATGGAGTTGGTTCTAAATCTCAATTCCAAACTATATTGAAAAAAATGGAAAAAATAGAGAAAGAGTTTGCAAAAAGATTGAATGTAATCAGAAATGATTGAAAAATTTGACCAGTGCATGCACAAGAAAAACAAGCATGCATAAAAACAACGAATAACTTACATGCATGACAAGTGTGCAGCAATGCATTAGACTGATATAATATCAAATGCAATCATGTGAATGACATGCTATTCAAAATGTCAAAACAAGTTTGCATGAATCCTTTAAATTCAAGATGTTGTAGAGAATTTCTATAGTTTACTTGTTTTGCAATTAATATAGTAATGTTTCATGTCTGTCGATATGTTTGTAGGATTCGATTCCTTTAATGTCTATAAATTTTATTTAAAAAATGAAAAGATCAAAATAAATGGTATGAGTTCTTCATTTAGATACATGATCTACACGATGACATCAAAATCCCTCTTTGATTATTACATGCACACAATAAATATTTAGTTGGCTCTTCCATCCATTTACCATTCTTGCCTTGCACATTTCTTTGTATCCCAAACGACATGAAGTCACTTGTTGCTTCAAGTTTCAAAATGTCCATGAACAAAGATAGCAAACAATAAATATTGTGATCAGTTGAAGTATATTGAGAATTTATGAATAATTTTTGCCTTGGTCAAAGCTAACACAACAACCTCGATAAATGATTTGGTTATTTCAAATTGTAAGGTGCTTAGAGTGTAAAAGCTTCTAAAGACCATATTCCACAAAACTATTTCTGGTAAATACGAGTAATACGTTTAAAATTCATCTCAACTTCTTGCATCATGCTACATGATCAATTATTGAGATCATGATCCATTTTTAAGATGTATACATGTATATGATTACAGATTGAAGATCATCTAGATGGATATTTGATTAATGCATGAGAGTACTAATTGAAAAGTATTAACAATAGTATAAACATCAAGCCCTGCATGAAAAGTCATGATAAATTCATCTAACAACAAAAGAACCTATAACCACATCTTCTGCCTAAGTAGCAAGTCCATAGCAGACAATCTGGTTGCTAACAAAAGAACCTATAACCACATCTTCTGCCTAAGTAGCAAGTCCATAGCAGACAATCTGGTTGCTAATTGCTTCTAACTTGTGTTGGAATCAAATTTTATACAATTTTTTTTATGAACATGACTAAGCATGTAGACTTTCCAGAAATAATCCATAAGAAAAATAGAATGCTTGGGTTGTAATTCGATGCCATTTGAGTCGAGCATTCTGAGTAATATTTTTATTCTACATCACTAGGAATTTGCAATCAAATCATATCTACCAAAAGGTTGAAGGATAATCCAGAAATGACTCTGTTCTATTCACTTTTATTTACCAGATTGCTGACAGATCACATTGATTCCACACAAATGCTTCTAAAAACCACATCCTTCCAGGATTGTGAATTTTTTTTAAAAAGGGAGCTACGTGGAGCTTCTTTGCTTGAATGCAAGGATTAGCAATTTTGAGGATAGAAAGAACATAATTTACTTGCACATCAAATGTACAAACCACTATGGAAATCTCAGAAGCTCTAGCAAGCCATTTCAAAATTATACAGGCTAAAGTACGAAACTAACCTAGGCTTACTAATTACAGAACTAAAGTTAATCTTTCAAACTGAAGCATCTTCAGAAATCTTGGACCGAACAATATTAATCATCCAATGAGTAAGAAATTGAACTAAGGTGTTGTTGCAATGAATTTGCAAAAGTAAAGATATATTGCAGATCAGAAAATATACTACTATTATACTAATAATAGATAACTATTTCGTCAAAGTCATTTGGGGTGGGATCTCAAACTCATTTATTGACCTTCTATTAAACCGGACTTGTCCCTGATATAATTTTAAATGTGTGTGACATGTAAAAGAGAGATGGAAAAAGATAGAGGTGCAGAAGGGAAAAGAAAAAGTAAAAAGTAATGTAGGAGAAGGAACAAAGCAGACCAAAACAATAGAAAAGAGGCTGTGTGGAGAAGGGAGAACTGGAAGACACAGAAACATATTGATTGGTGAGCTGCCATTAAGAAGACACAGAACTGGAAGAATATATGGTAATTTTTCATTTTGAAATCACTGCTCCAAAGTGCTTGCTTTAGGAAATTGTATGTTCGTGAGACTTGATTTCAATATCGTATTGGCCAAATCTTTTAAGGAATTCTTCCTCACTTAAAATAAAAAAGGTAACCAGACTGGGTAGAGGCTTGGATTGTTGGTTTGCCCTCAGATACTTGAAGACTTCATAGCGGGGTATGAGCCTTTTGTCTAGGCTGAAATCCAATAGTTGAGGACTTGAAGCAACAATCCTGGGCATGAGACCTGCAGTGTGTATCAAGAAATCCATGTTTTCCTTTACTTTCTTAGTTTTAAAGACGCAATATTATAGGGTCACGCTTAAGAAGTTGAAGAATTTCCTCTTCTGCAAGACCAGGGCTTGCCATATGCTTAATCTTCTTTTCCAGGGTCTCAAAACTTTGGCCAAAAACCGCATTGAGGGCTCGCAAAAATGCTGCGGAACTTTGGCCAAAAACTGCATAGAGGGCTCGCAATATTATTCTTCACGTACTCCATTTTAGGTTTCACCTGCTTCTTGAAATCAACGGTCAAAAGCTCAGGCACAATTTTTAGAGCCTGACACAAATGGACATTTGAGCCAAATAGGTTTCTAAGATGGGTGATTTTAGGACCGAGAGAGTTTTCTAAGCTAATGGTAAGCAATCTGGAATTGCGAGATATAATGTGAGGAGCCAAGCCCAAACTTTTCAGGAATTCCATCTTGGGCTTCAGGTTTCCATCTACAGTGAGCGAAAGAATATTTGGGCTTCTAAGAATGGTGCTCTTAAGCTGGTTGTCAGTAAATCCGGAATCCTTCAACATATGAATGACTTCTCTAGCAGTGTGGTCGGATTTACTCTTCAATAGCTCTGGTCTTCTTCTCATGACAGTTGTCACTTGAGAAGAGGAAAACCCACATTCTTTTGTTAAAAAATCTGAAATGACATTGAGGGAGGGAGTGGAAGGAAATGATGATGATGATGACGACGATGAAAGTGGTGAGAACTGTAGAAATCTTAAGGATTGCAGCGAAATTGTTGGAGGGAAGCTTGAAAAACATCTCATTGAACAAAGAAAGCATTTAGGATAGAAAACTACCATTATATCTATTGAAAGATACGAGCAGAGGAGAACGAGATTTTCATCACTGCAACTTGCGGCCGCCAGAGAGATTTAAAGACATTTGATCAAAGCTTTCTTAATCATCTAGGATTAGGGTTTATTAGCACGCATTTCAGACAAGATGATTATAAGGTTTTCATGAAAACCCTTCTGGCTAATCATGTTCCTCTTCTTAATGTTTTCTGAACTCCCCTGTTTGGGTTTGGCTCCCCTTTGCACTTTTTTATCCTTTATTTTGGAGCAAGAGTTTCATTTATCAAACTACCCCATTTTTCTAATCAGTATATAAGTTGATATTAGGGAGTACAATTTTATATATAAATATTAAAAGGAGATGTAAGAGTTATTTCATAAATAATTATTTATAAATTGATATTAGAGAGTATAATTTTATTTACATATATAAGATACATCAATACAAACTACTAAAAATAAACTATTTAAATGAACAACTAATATTACACTTAATGCATAATGTGCTTATTAGAAATATTAATAATTTGTTAAATTATGTATTAGTAAAAATTATATATTAACAAGGTTATGAATCTATTGAGAATGATAATATAAAATTTAGAATGGAAAAATTCATGCTAATTCCATATTATACCCATATTATACCATATTTATGTAAGGCTATTGTGGGGAGATCTTATTACTCCTTAAGCATATTTGTACTCACTTCCACACTTGTTTGCTAAGTGAATTAGGTAAATAAAAAAATAAACCCATTTTCCATTGCACATCGAGGTGTGATTACTAGTATATTCTAGCCAAAATATATGGTAGCAAAGGCAAGAATATTTTACAGTAGTCTCTCTTTTCTACATTTGGAAAAGTAGAAAGTTTATTTTAATTGACAAGTTAATAGGGAAAATGATATTTTATTTAAATTATAATGTAATCAAATTTAGAAATCAATTGATCTCTATAAATGAAAAAAATATAGTTAAAATTAAACTTATTATTAATAGATAAATAATATTGTTGTTAAAAGTTTAACTACATCATTAGTTACAAGAAATATTTACCTTTGTGAGTATGAAATATGGTATAACATTGGTCTATCCTATAATTTGTGCATAAACTACACTATATATGCCATATTTATATATAATCTATGTATTTTGAGTATATACATTAATTTAACAAACATTAGGTATTTGTATTTTCAAAAATAACTAGCCCATATACGATTGTGTATATATCACATAATTTAAATTTTCATTTACATTTACATGAAAAGATTTATTACAAGAGGAGAGTGATGTATGAATAAGTGTATTATACTATATGACAAAAATTATTACTTTGCCTCCCTTGTCAATTTTTTATATTCTTATGCTAATCAAGAGTTAGCAAATACTCATACGATTCCATTCATTCATTTCTTTTCAATAAGGAAATTAAATGGTTCCAAATGAGCCCATTAGGGGTCAAGAATTGCTACGTGCAAGGCTTTGACATCATAAGGGATGAGGGCAGGATCATGCCCCAGTCTAATTTGGTGGAATGGATACCTCTCAGTCCTTGGCTCTTAGTCGAAGAGGTTATAGCCTATAGACTTGTGCCCTCGTATTGGGTGGCCAAAACTATTTTGTGAAGGCCCTCGCTAGGCTAGTGTGTTCGTGGACTTCATGCCCTTGCTAGGCTATTGTGCTCATAGATATGAGCCTCCATAAAAAATAATAAGGAAAATTAGATATTCATAACCCACCAAATTTGTCTCACATAGGATTCAACCTCACACCAAAAAGATTTCTATGGTGGAGAAACATTGATACCTAAATCAAAGTTTGGATTTAATTTTTAATACATTGCAATTGAATATTAAAACATTGTGTTTACTTTTGCACGTTGAGTGTTGAGCATAAAGTACATTTGTTTTCATTTTGTGTGAAGTCTCATCTCAAGCTCAACAATCCTTACTGTGACGATAAAATATTAAAATTTAGAGGAACAATAATGTAGCGAAAAACTCTACTATTTCGATTGTCCAAAAGAACTCTAGCTCAAATTGGGGAGCATTTGTTGCTTCCTTGTAATCCTTCCTTGTAATGCATGAATGACTGTGTAAAGGATTAAAATGTTACATTATTCTCCAATGAAAACTTTTTAGCATTCCATTTATTTTTTTAAAATTTAAAAAAGTTGGGCTTCTATAGTAGCCTCTTATACGAGAGAAAAACTAAATGCTAATAGTTATAGAGGTAACAATGAAAGTAATGTCATTCATGGCCTTTATATGTAAAAGTACATAAGAATTGGTAGCTAAGCTTTCATAACCTATTCAACTACACAATCTGTATGGAGACACATAAAGGCTTGTTGAACATAACCAAAATGCAAGAACCACCAACATCGATAGTAAACCTGTTGCCCCTACATTTGACATATCTTTTTCAAAGTAGTCTCAGTATCGAGAAAAGGTCCAATGGGTGTTTATGCATAAGAAATAAGCGCGTCGTCCAAGGTCATTACTAGTCAAAATACAAAAAATGGAAGAATTTTGAAAATTATCATAAATTGAGGGAAATCACTTGATAGTCAATATCTAAGCGTCATTTTATATCATGTGGCTAACTTTCACCTGAACCCAGTTCATACTTTGTCATATTTTAAACTTTCAATTTTTGGTGTCTGTTGCTCCAAAATGATTAAAATATCTCATCCTAGGCAGGTGTAAATAATTGTGTGGACTTATTTCCCTATTGTTAACATGTGTTTCAAATTTCAGGACCTAACTCCCTACCGTTTGAAATTTATGTCATTTTTCTCCAGCCAAAGCAATAAATTTAAAATATTTAAATTATTTCTTAAATAATAATTTAATATTTAAATTATTTTAATATGTCTGGTCATTTGCAATAAAAAAGTTGTTCAAAAACATCGGTTGCATTCTTCCTTGATTCCTCTCTGTGATCAATGGTTTCTGAGGTCTAAAGGATAGTTCGTTGAAGCAGAAGGTTAGAAATGCTCACTTTTTTAGCATTCCTAACCTCATTTCTTAACCTTTTGCCAAGAAGGTTAAAAATGCTCACTTTTTGAGCATTTCTAACCCATATTTCTAACCTCTCATAAAAAATTAAAAAAAGGGTTAATAATGCTCAAAAAGTGAGCATTCCTAACCTCATTTCTTAACCTCATGTGTCCCACTTTGTCAAAAAGGTTAGAAATGCTCACTTTTTGAGCATTCTTAACCTCTTATAATTGTAGAATGGAAGCATAGATATGCCGCGAATTCTGGATATGAATGCAAAAGTGTGAGAGGTGTAGTCAGGTCACATGAATTGTTTGCACACAATGAAGAATATGGTAAGTGTAAACAAGCTATACATCACAAAGCAAATGGAGGAGTGACAATTAATGAAATGATTGCAGGATATGTACGGCATTATCTCAGGCACTTATCAAAGCGTAAAGGTTAGAATGGTTTGCTATCCGGTAGATGTAACCACTTTGGTAGTCTTGCATGTAGAATGTGAAGCATGGACAATCCTCAGAGGTCCTCTTTCAGAAGTCGTCTTTGCTTTCTCCATTGCCGCCCCAACAAGTCATTGTAGAAGCTGATGATGATTAAATTCCACGTGGACAGGGAGGGCGATCACTGCCAACATTTTGTCCTCCTCAAACAACATGGATGTTGAGCGCTCTATCAATTTCTGTGTAGTGTTGTCAAATTCTATGCACTTCCCACACAAGCAGCCCACTCTTGTAGTGTGGTTCCACTCGTTCCAATCCTGCACAAAATAGATATTATGAATTATCCAATGAAATGCCTTAAGGAGATGTCACCTTGCCATGTGATGCAGGCACTGCAGATTTAACACCAAATAACTTCGCTGCAACCTCTATTCTCCCCACCGACTGGAGTTATTTAACGCCATGTAAAATGCAGGAAGAGAATGCATAAACAATGTATATGAATTGTTTGACAGAATGCCACGTGAAATGCCATGAGTGGAAGGTTAAGAACAACAAATGAATCGTTTGATAAGCTACCTCAAAGAAATGTCAAATGGTTAAAAGAAAAAATAGCAGATTTTGGGAGCATAGTTTTGGTATGTGAACTATTCTACATAGTGCTATGGGCACCATGGGATAGCAGCTTAGACATTTAGCAAATTGTTCGACAGAATGCTCTAAAGCGATGTATTGGCAGGTGCAAAATACAAATTGAGCGATTAATAAATGAAGATTTGTTAAAAAAAGGGTTAGAATCGTAGCCTCTGGTACTCATGGAAGGTACTCATGGAAGAAACTCGCATTATTTGTGTGACGAAATGGAAGGCAAGATGTGAAGTGTTTGACAGTCTACCATGTAGCATACAATAATTGAAAGGCTGAGTCGCGACATGTGAATTGTTTGGCTAAATGCATTAAGGAGGATGGTCACATTTCACACAACGATGATCTCAAGATATATATTCAGTCAAACCGTAGAGATAGAGGATTTCTGTCAGATGTTGTAGATGCAACTACTCCAGTAGTCGTATATTGCAAATCATGGTAGAAGCATAGGAAATGTCACAGGATATAGAGGTATAAATGATTCTCGTGAAATGCTTGATAAAATACCTTCAAGGAATGCAGACTTGTATTCTGCAAGAATCACATGATGTTGCGGATAATCAGAGCAGGGTTTATGTCACAATTGGGGATGTCTAGATATTGGAATACTTTCAATGAAAGGAATGAGTACGTGAATTGTTTTGACAAAATTATGAATATTCATTAAAATAGTGCTAAGCGGATATTATTTTTATTTGACATAATGAAATACAAGTTCCATAGTCTCGATTATGCTCCCATTCTCAAATGTTCACTTTCAGATATTGGGGATACCAAGATGGGAAATGTAGGTCTTGCAAACTTCTGGAAAACAATGGAAAGGGAAGATAAAACTTTGACAGCTCAGAGATTATTAGACAGTGGATTAGCTTACGCAGCGGGATATCCCACATCAGTGCAATGTCCGGAATTAGTTCTGGAATGCATGAAAGCATTTAATCCAGATACAAAAGAAATTAGGACGACAGAAGGTAATGTGGTAGCCAAACTTGATCCAATTTCCATTGCTATAACTTTCAGGTTACCTTTCAGAGATCAGTTCATGGAGGTAAACAGGGAATATGTAGAAAGTTATTTTATCAATAATGAAACCCAGTGTTTGAATAACATAGCCAGAAAATGGTTAGAAAAACCAAGGAAAGGAAAAAACACATCTTCCTAAAATAATTCATAGGTCTCTACTGATGGAGGATATCTCTAATATGGTTATTTTCTTGAATCGAGTGATAGGAAATGAAGACTCAAATGACTTGGAAGGATGGATGTTCTTATTCATTAATATCATATGTGAGGGCATACAATTTATTAATTGGGCTAAGATTATTAGTGATAATCTTTGCGATCAGCTCCTCAAACTAAAGGACAATCATAACTTCTACATGACATCGTATCTCTTCTATGCCATTGCTGGGATAAAGAAATGGCCAGGATTGAATGTTGAAGGCATTTATGATGATACGACCCAGATTTACAATTATCATCCACAACTGCAGTTGGAGGAAAGTTATCATCACTTCAGGAGGATTAATGATGCTTTCACTATGTTGACAGTAAGAGAACTGCAGGGAAATATTGGACTCAGAATATCTTCAGAAGCAACAACATTGATTCAGAAATATGGTAGTTACTTTATACAATTTTTGAAGTTCACATACATTCGGATAGGGGGTTATGATGGCCACTCTCTCATGTTGCCAAGGTTTGTTGAAGATAAGTTGATCCTTATCGAGGTATGCTGATAGATTGCACAAGTCAACAAAATTTGCCGGAATAAAAGAAAGGGTATCATTTCTTTTCCCATTGGACTTGGTTATTATAGCTATGAGAGCCATTCAGATCCTCAAAGTATCGAGAGGTCTATAGAAAAGATTCACTTGTATCCTTATGAAATGAGATTTCCCTTTGATAGCAAAGGATATGCTACTGGAGAGTTAGAGCTTGGTGCCAGATTTGAACACTTTCCTAATATGGAAGATTTCTGGCAAGACTGTGAAGATGATTTTGAAGTACGGAAAAGAGACTGGATGAGATTTTCTATCAAATAGATAACTGACTATAGAATTAAAATAAATGTGAATGACATTGAGGATGATGAATCTGATTTGATTGATGGTTTTTACTTTGAAAAGATTCGAGTTCTTCCACTTCCACCCATCAATTGGTCAATTTCAGAAATAAGGAGTATTCAAGAAAGATCAGCTTATGTGGTTCGAAGGACTCTGGAATGGGTTAAAAGTAAGAGGATTGAGTCTACGACAACTAGACCTTCAAATAAAGATAATTCCTCAAAGGATAGAAATGGGGCACAAAGAAGTTCTTCTATTCTAGCTAATTCACAAAGGTCTAATCTAGGGGTGGGTCAACACCAAAATATTTCTAAAGGAGGCGATGATGGAGAAGATCTAGAAAAAGGGAAGGATCTTGCAAAGGAATGTGAAGTTAGTACTGTCATTAAGAAAAAGAGATTGAAGATAAAAGGAAAAACAGTGAATCTTGTCCAAGAACTTGAAGATGAGTTGGAAAGTGTTTCACCTCAGCACCCTCCCAATATTGAAAGTCAACAAATTATTTCTGCCTCACCATCTATCATAATTTCATCTCCTCAACATGGTGATTTTTTTATTCATGAAGAAGCTACAATGAATGATGTTGAAATCCAATTTCCATTTTTCCCAAATAATTTAACCTCTGCATATGTGAGCAATCAAGAATCGTTGCTATCATCTTCATCATTTTGGTTACAACAGAGTTTGCAGAATAAGAAGAGGAATGTTCAGCTGGTAACTCCTAGTTTTGATGCAGTTGCAAATGTACTTCATAGGACCGCCAAACCCAAGAAAACCAAAGTTGCATCCAGATTGGGAATTAATCCATCATCGGGAAATTTGTGTGTTGAAGTAGCTCAGCCCATTGTTGAAAAAGATGTAAGTGAAGCTAGTGAGGCAGATTTTAACATGACACGAGTGGATCTAGGTCCTCCAACTCATGAGGGAGCCGTCCATAATTTTCAAATTTCAACAGCTATTCTCATTGACAAAGCAAATAAGGATAAGGAAACAAAGGATCAACTAAAGCAGCAAATTCAGGTTCTTTCATCCTACATCAAATCTATTGTGGATTCTTCAGATACACAATTGGAGTTAGCCTCAACTTCAACATTAGTGCATACCGGAGAAATTATTGAAAAGAAGGTGATGCAAGATATACACAAATGTAAGAAACAAAGCAGAATGCTGGAAGAGTGGATTAATCAAATAAAGTCTGAAACACAAGATTTTATTGAGAAGGCCAAGGATACTCATATAAAATTGGATGCACGGGAACAAGAGATTGCGGTAGAATTGAAGAATGCTAAAGAGCAAGAAATGTCTTGGCAAGATACTTTGAAGGAATTCCAGAAGATAGCAAAAACAGATATGAATGTACTCATTGCCAAGAAGGTTTTCTCTCATAAAGAAGAAAATCAATCCAATACATGGTGCAAAAGTATAAGTTGGAAACTGGAAAATATTAAGCAACGCTTAGATGAGTATCAAAAACTCCTGATAGCTTGTGAACAAACAAAGATGAAGATAATAGAAGATACAATGAATATCATTGGTGATGTGTCGGTCAAAGAGCAATTTCAGCAAATGGACAATCAACTACTCTTAAGAAAGTTTCATGACAGAATTAATACTGAACTAGCAGATGCACAGGTGTCAGATGCAAATAGGATGAAAGGACTCAGTGTTGTTTCAGTTGCTTTAGATGTTTGTGACATGCCTTCATATTATCCAGGTTTGGTTAACATTCAGGATAATCAAGCAACTGCGAAACTAAAAATGGATAATGTGATCATTCCCAAGCACAAGTTCATGGTGGATGCGTTCAAAGCATACAAGTCATTCAAGGCCAAAACACCAATTCAACAGAAGCAAATAATCGACTAGCATGCTTTTTGGGATATCGAAAAGTAACACCATGTTCACATCTTTGTATATTTTATTTTGTTATGTGATACCTGGTTAGTCTTTAGTTTATTGTTGGTTTCATTGTGTATGTTGTGATTTTCCATAGCATAGAGTCAAGGTTAATAGGTTGACAATTTCTGTGCATAAATATGCTAGTTACTAACTCATTGTAATTTGTGTAGAAACGAGTTAGTTACTAACTCAGAACCAAGTTAGTCATGAGGTAGTTATTTTGAAAGACTATAAATGTTAGAAAGGTAGATGAAAGAAGGAATTTTTGGATTTTATGATTTTGGGACAACTAAAATTTTTGGATTGTATTATATCATCATTTTTTAATACAAGGCAAATTGGGAGTGCTCCTATGATTGTTAAGTGTTCATTTGCTTGATGTTATGTGATTATCGTATGATATTGCAATAGCAAGCCTTCAAATTACTTTCCCAGTTTCATGAAGACAATGGTCATATAACGTTGGAAATTTCTTTGGTATCTTGGAAATATATAAACGTTATGCAAGTTAAATGTTTTTGTATCACTCTCTCCTCATGCGTAGTCTAGAGTTGATAGTGACAAGTTTAAAAGTTGATGGAATCTAAGTGGCAATCGTATGTTTTTTGTGAAGATTTCCTCTAAATCCATTCGTAGTTATTATTTATTTTCATTTGCAAGGTTAATTATTCTTAAAAAATATAAATACCCCTATCACACGAGGGAGCAACCCCTCTCAAATGCAGAGAAAGATCGTGTTCCACAGAACGATCTCTCCAACTATTGGGAACTTTTTGTCACTCCTCCATTGGGCACATAGTAAAAGATTTTGAAGTGACAAATCTGTTTACAAACAAAACGATAGACAAAAATTTGTCCTCAGAAGGGCATTGGGAAATTAATGATCCATGGACAACATTAGCAACCTATAGAATAACAATAGCCACAACCAGTTGCAAGTTGAACATGCTTCATCCATAATTATTTAAACTCCCACCCATCATCCAATACTATTAACTACACAAATTAATTATCTCAATTTGTGTTTGCCAAAGGGTTTATGTTTCTATCTTGAGGCACCCATGACTTTGTGATGTAGTGAATGGTTCAAACATTGGAGATTGCCCACCCATAATCAATGTGAGGTGAACTAAAGTAGGACAAATCAACTTCAAAGGCTTCAAACACTTGGCTCTACCACCCATACTTCATGAAACACAATGGTGTCCTTGATCAATGAAGTTTCACAACAATTCTTTGAAGCGAGATGACCAAGTGATGCAACTTTTGAAGCATATTTTGTCAATGCTAAAGTAGCATCTATGTTTCATCATTAAATGTGAAATTATTACTTTGCACATACTTGTTTCATGGAATTGCAGTTATGTTTTCTGTTTTGAGTTACTATTGTCATTGTTGTCTTTCAATGTAAAAAATAACATTAACATGGAGCGATAAATCTCTATGATTCCCCTCCACTTGAAAAGCCTTAAATTGCATTTTTTTCAAATGTCTAAAATGTAAGAAAATATTGGAGGATACTCAATGATTAGATAACAATAAAATCTAACAACTGTAATGCCGGGAGAAAGCTTAGGATCACTACCACTAGATAAAGCTAGGATCACTACCATTGGAAGAATACACCACAAGGGCACAACTGCCTAACAATTGTAATGGCATAAGAAACCTTAGGATCACTATCACTGGTATCGAAACAACATCAGTCTTACAACCATATTGGTCAATCACATCACATACATCTTCCTTACACTCAACTTCCTTATGCTTGTCCTTCCATATATTTTTCATTACAATCATTCTTTATATATACACCGATCTCCAAAAGAATTTCCAAGTCAGTCAAGTAGATGAAGAAACATAATTCAAAATAGGTCTCCACTAAGCATTTTTGTAATGTAAAGGAATAAAAAGTAGACCACACCAACATGCTAACCAGATGTTGCAATCTTCCGATCAAGAGGTAGAACATCCGAGGACAATTTGGACTGAGAAACAACATGACCAAAAACACATTTCGGGAGCACAACAACACATGCCAAGACATAATAACATAGATACATACATGAATATTATAATCACAAACGCACATCATGAGAACATGACATGTAGATCAATCCCGACCTATGCAAAACTCAAACATTCTAATTACTGCACGGACTTCTAGAGCACCAAAACTCTTATACATCCAACTCATAATTCTAGAGCAATAGACATGTCAGAAATACAATATGTACAATATGCATGACATGCCTATTTTTCACAGCCCGCAACACAAACATATCTATCTTCCATTGTTCTATAAAACAACATACATATCTATTTCCCACATCAATCCGAACCAATCTAGACCACTATATTGACATCAATGACAACATAGACAATTAATTCTAACATGGGGATTAAGAGACCTTCAATAAGTGAATACAAACTTATCCTCATAATTTAGACCTAATATTCTCGGACTAGTGCGCTTAGGGCGCCCTTATTTGGACTAGGGTGCTTGGGGTGTCCTTGTTTGGACCAAGGCGCTTGGGGCACCCTTGTTTGGACCAGGGCGCAAGAATTCCTTAGTGTTTCCCTCCAAATTTTATAAGAAGCTCTATCTCTGTCTTCAAAAGTAGATTTTCAAAAACTAGCTATAGGCTAGAAGGCTAGGGTGTTCTAGACATCTTCGTCCCACAGATTTAGCTCTCGATAATTGTTACAAGTGTACAGTTAGATTTCCTATCCATTTTTATGTCTGTTGCAAAATCTTTGTTTGTTTATCAATCAATTGTAATATTCTAATTTCTAATTTACTTTATACCTTGATCATAGCTTAACATTGTCACAGAGTTATTCATCTTTCGAACATTATAAGGAACTGAAATCCCTCAGATTTTATTTGATTCTCTTCGACAAGAGTTAGTCGTATGTGATCACATCTTTGTGTGGTTACATGTTCTTAATGTAAGGCCATTGGAAAGTGGGTCTTGGTACTATCTCACCACGGTCTCATTTTCCATACTTTATAGTTTCTATAATAATTAACACTGTTCCTAATAGTTATATCAATACTATGATTAAACTCTCAACAAAATTTATAATAATAATTTCAGTATCTCTAATACTAATGTAAATATTTTTACTAATATAGGTAGCAACATTATTATTAATATTTTCATTGTATATTAAATTAAATATTTAGCCAGTATGCTTTTATTATTGACTTGCAAGTCAACAATTGAACAACAAACCTATCTCACGTTGTGATACATCTTTCAATCCACCTAAAACAAGTTTTGACTCATCGTATAACAATCTCAAGGTTGCTATTAATCATTATTTAAAACACCTCATATAATATTGTAGCATTGTAAATTGTAACCTTGCATAATTCAGACCTCATATTTGTGCTCCTACTTTAGTGTGCCTTATCTTCATTCCCCTTGGGCCCGTTTTGGGTCATTTTTACTTCAAGTCATGTTGTCACCTAATTGTACAGTTGATTGGACCCCATCTCGGGGCTATGCCTCCTTATTTGTTGTTTTGTTTGTCCTATTTTTAGAGGACAAGGGAATTGCTGCACCCCTATCTAGACCAAGGCACTCCCACCACCTTGGTCCTCTTTAAACAAGACCCATTTCAAATATGGACAGGTATTTCACCTCCCTAATGGATTTTAGTCCCCGTGGCTCAAGTTGATTGTTGGAGGTTAACCTAATAGGTAATTTACCTAGGGAACCCTATATAAGGACATCTTATCAATTCATTTTGACATCCACATGTATACCCCATCACTCGAGCATCCATCAAGTGTTTGTCAGCGATCATTCTTAGGCATTTGAGGTAGTGTTTCATCCCACCATATCCTTCAAGCATCATGGAGAAAAGTCACATCAATCTTCACTCAAGCATATGTGTTTGATTAGGTCATTCATGTTCATGTGTTTTGCATGATATTGCATTCAACATTTGTGATCACATCTAAAGAGAACTACATCATCAATCTTCTATCAACCGTTGCAGATCTGAGGTATATCTTCCAACATTTACTTTAGTATTTACATTTCCTATTTCAATTCAATTCAAGGTTCATTCCTAAATTGGGTTTTGATCCAAGGCAAACCCCTATCCACAACCCTTTTCTCTATGTGTGTGTAGGAAATTGATTTAGGTGTTGTGATTAACGATTTTGATAGAATAGACGATGATAAATAGGTTTAACTATTATAGGTGTGAAAAGTAGAGGACTAGGTAGCCCCATTGCCTTGGTCTTGAGAATTTGGCCCTATATTCTAAAAGAGGATCTTATGCATCTCCCTGATCCAGAAAACATCTTGTTTGCTTGCTTGAAAGTTGTAGGACCAAGTCACCTTACCCTCTTGGTACTAACAATTTGGTCAAATTTTTTAGCTATAGCTTCTGATTCACTCTCTTCTTAGATCTCTGTTTGTGGCTTTGTGTGAAGTTTGGAACATTCTGTTAGCATTGTTTTGGTTCAATTCTCCATTGTTTTAACCTAGATCCAACTTTACAATTTAAATCTATTTTCAACTCTCTAAAAAAGGGAAACAACAAAGAAATAAATCCATTCAACATCTTAGCCCTCTTCTCTAATAGAATTATGGCTAGATCTATTGGGTTTACAATCCCCCCTTTTTAAATATAAGGTTGATCTTGTGAAATTGATGGTTTTACTATCCTAATTGGTGAAACCCTAATATCACCTACCTTACACTTCTTCCATTGGCTTAATTCCGATTTTCCTTTTAGATCTGTTTTAGGTGTCTTGCATTGTTCATAATGGAATTCACTAAATCTGATTGGTTTGTTATTCCACATGTCATTACATTGCTTCTTAGTTATACTTATCAAAATCATGTGTTGGATAATGGTTTCTTTCACTTTACATTACTTCTTTTCATTCTTAGCACTCTTGCATATGGAACCATTAGAGTTTCAAAGATATTTTGTATTTGCAAATCATTTCTCAAAGTGTTTATCTATGTTGTATGTTGTTTTATAATGATATTTTTTTAAATATGCATTGCATTTGTAGATCACATAAAAGATTTCATAGGCAATTATAATCCTAGAGATGACATTGAAAAGGCTAACAATTGTCTCTCTCCTAGGGTAACTCATGAGAATGAGGAAAGAATCAATACTCTTATCAATGATCTGTTGAATGGAGAGAAAGCATCGAAGAGCAACATGACACCATATTCTTTTCATGCACATACTTTAGTGCAAGGGGGACAAGATCAAAATGTTGGTGTTTCAATCTCTCTAGATCCTCCTTATTCTCCGAGAGCATATCTTGATCATCAACATATTTGTAGGCAAGATGACGTTATGCATTTTATTCATGACCTATCTTGTCACATAACATTAAGCAAGGATAAAGCCTCAGATGGTAAGGATCCTTCTTCCCAAACTACCAAATAAGACATGAATAATGATGATAGAATATAGAATTTCCCTAGAAAGGATGTCATTTCTTTATCTAATAAATTGATAATGAAAGCCCTTCTCCTTCACAATTGAGAACATCTTATGAAGTTGCATATGATATAATTTCAAAACAAGGCTATAGAGGACAAGGACTTGGAAAACATGAACGAGGAATTAAGATCCACATAGAGCCTCCCACACAATTTACTAAAGAAGACCTAGGCTATCCTAATTCTCAAACATCTATTGATGATTTTCATAAGGTTCAAATGCTCAAGGAGTATTTTGCTATACATAAAAACTACCACCCATCAAAACATGCTTCTACATCAAATAATCCTCCTCCTTCTTTACTAATTATTTTACCTGAAAAAAACAATCCTTGTCCTTCAACTAGAATAACTTGTCCTACATCTCAAGAGACAAGACCTAGCCATATTGACAATCAAGAAAAAATAGTTACAAGAATATTTTGGATGTTGAAGTATGATAAGCATGTTATTTTTCCTTTCATAAGATATGATAATTTAAGAACAAAGAGGGTGATGAGTATTTTTCCTTTAATTGTTGTTATTCTCATTCTCTTGCAAATTGTTCTAACCTCATAATCCAAGGGAATAATCTCCTCTCGTGAGTTATCAGCCATGGGGATTGCCACTTGCAATGTGTGTGATACTGAATTATCTCTTGATATTTGAAAGAATTTATTTGCTTTCTTTTGTTCTTTAGCTTTATTAATCCTTGCAAAAAAATCATCTATGTCTTCTATGGGCTGGACTTCTTGAACCATTTTTTTACTCATTCTTTCTTTTAGCCAATCAAGCATTGTAGACAACTCCATTCCATCTTCTAACCTATTATCACCACTGATTCCTTTCAAGGCTGAAATGATAACTTCAACTTACTCTTTATTTGTATTTAGGCTTGGATTTCTCAATTCTTCTACCATAAGTATTTCTTTTCCTCTAAGATGATTCTCAATTGGTGATGTTCTGCCTTGTGAGTATTTGTTTCTCTATTCCATGTTCATCACCTGATGCAGAAGGAACAAAGACTTCTTCCCTATCTGCATATTCAAATATCAATATCCATTTAAACTCATTCTTTAGAGGCAAAATAACAACTTCTTTCAATCATCTCTTCATTAATATCAACTTAGTGCAATAACCCATATTCATGGTTCACACTTCAATCTTTAAAGTTCCCAGTCATAGACCTGTATTCTGTCATTCATAATTTTTGACCCAAATATTATTTCAAAGATCCCTTTGGTGAAAATGTAGATAACTATACTTCTTAAAATATATCCAAAACTTAGGAGAATCCAATGGTTAGATTAAAAGTTATGGCCTCTGTACCGAGACCCAATACTGTTGTTCCCAAACAAAGCATGTGCATGCCCAGTCCGCCTAGGGCATCAAATATCTTTCACAAAACATAACAAAATGACACAAAACCAATTTCATATGAAATATTTATGAATATAGATTCAGAATATGTAATCCATTAAATTTTCCAATTCTTAAATCATGAGATAATGTCAAACCATTGCCTGCAACTCCATTGAAGACCTTTTAAAACCAGTTTTCACCAAAATATTCATAACTTCCACAAATATAAATAAAAATGACTCAAACAAAATGGAAATGAAATATAATTCACATATCTATCCAATGAATCTATTTAGAGGTCATAATAATTTCATATGAATCCGTACCATATTCTGCAACATGATTGTTCTCAGGAAACCTCAAATCTGCAAACAACAACTTTCACCAAAACTTCCATAATTTCTTCATTTAGAAACATAATCACTCCAAAAAAAATTGAAAAGAAAGGTATTTCACATATCTAACCATTCATTATACATTTACAAAGGTTTCCAGGTCATACATGGTCGTGCAAGACCTGGAACCAACATAAAAACTGGAAAGCCAATCAAAATAGCAATAGTAGAATACACCAAAATGTATCAAAATGTTCTCCTTTCTTTCCTTTCTTTCCTTTATGATTTGGAACGCCCATAAAATGAATTTTTATAGACTCTTGGTCAGTTTTGACCTTACAACTACCTCTCAAAACCAACTTTTAACCCCTTTTCAACTTTTGTTGCATTTTTGCAACTTTGCTTGACAACATTTTATTGTCAAGTTGACAACTTTTACACTTTTGAATAAATGACTTCATGGCTTTACAAAACACATCACATGACTCTTAAAATGACAACTAAATGACAATTTTACAATTTTGTTTGCCCTTAGGCATTACATTTGATTTTATTACATTGAATATCATATCCAAACATATGGATTAAAATATCTCTCAGGATCTCCTCCAATGTCTTGATGTCTAGGTGCTTCTGCACCATCACCCAAGTTGTTCTCTTCTATTGACGTTTGATTCATTTCTAACTCCCTAACTGAGGAAGTACTTGGAACTGATGGGGTAGTGTATGTTCTTGATTCTTGCATCGAGACTTCGCACTAGCAACTTGCTTCCATGCATTTCTCGCATCTTGAGGATTCTCGATTGCATTCTTTCTTTTCTTGGAGACTTGAAGGTCTTCCTTGTTATTCTCTTCTTTGTTACTTTTGCTTTCCTCATCTTCCTCAAAAGAAGAATCTTCTTCATCCATTTTGCCATAAGCAAGAGACACCCCTTGATTTGTCAACTTGTTGATTTGCTGATCTATCCACCACCTTGAATTATCTAGCACATCCTTGATCAATGTGTTTAAATTTCTAAGCTCGAGTTGTGATCAAATTGGTGCTAAGATAGGTTTGTCTCTTTCATGCTCATATTCGAGCAACATATGTTCTCCCTTATACTTTACTTGATCTGAAACTAGAAAGACGTTACATCTTTTGATGAAGTCAATTGACATCTTGGACCACATCTTCCTTCTAACTGCAAAATCATGCGTGAAGTTTACCTAATAATCCTCTATGTCAACTATATGTTTGTATTTCCTCCCTCCACTAGTATGCATTTTATGATGAGGATCGAAGTGTGATATTTGCTTGTACACTCCAAGTTGATAGAATTCTAGCTCCAAATTAATTGTCTCAGCCACTTGAGTTGAAGAACAAGTCTCTACAATCTTACCAATCAAAATAGAAAATGATACCTCGGGCCTTTGCTCTTCCTTATGAATGAAATCAAACTCAAATAGTTGTGTTTACTACCTCAAGTAACACCATCTTGTTTGTTGGGTATTGTGAAATCCTATATAGCTAAAATGAACATCCTTGAATTATTATGTATGAGAAAGTGGGAAACTGAATGAAATGAACCCAAACTTTCCCACCATTGCCATAGCTCCCTTTGATATTTTTTGGTATGTCCCTCCTTGCAACAAACAAGTGATATCGTTGAAAATGCATCATTGACTCTTTTATAGTGTTGCTTCTCATGCAGTTGTAGTTGGGGATAGCAATCATATACCTTGAGTTGTCCTTTCTTAATTCCCACTTTGCCCTTGCATATTAGTCATGTATACTTTATATGCATAGCCAATGCATATACCACATAAGAATTCATGTAAAATATTTTTGTTCTTCCCAATTCTCTCAACTGTATGTCTAGGTTCTAGCTAATCAGATTAGCGCAATTTATCATCTTCAAACCTGAGAGATCTCCTATACATAGAAAAACATCCATGTATCAAATGTTTCTCCTTGTGGGCTTCCGATGATTTCATTTAACACGAACACCATATCACTATACTCTTCTTTGAAACTAGTGCACACAAGCCTCTTGGGTAGCTTAAGTTGTGGTCTCTTTGGTCTGCTCATTCAATCTGAAGTAATGAGGCTCATACATCTTCCAAATGCCTTCTCAAAAAATGTTGATGATTCTTTCTTAGTCATGTTCACCATTTGATCATAATGAGGGATGCCAAATGTTTCTTTGATTGGTTCCTTCGAAAGGTATGCAAGAACCATTCCATTGGGTGCCACTATTGATCTTGCTTGGGGATTGTAATGCCTTGTGTATTCAACCATTAACTCATTGCATTGAACTACTAGTGGAAAACCAACATCTTGATAAATTTTGTTCTTGACCATGTTGTTTGCTAAGATAGACAATATTTTATCCCAAGCATCGAACATCCTCCTTTTGAGCTTGAGTAGATCCAATTGCTCCAAGTTGGTGTCTCAAACTTTCTTCCATCTTGATGTTATTTGAGATTTCAAAAAGAAGCCTTTGAGCACAGTCTTAATTTGATCCTTCCTTGAACCTCTCCCAGACATACATTCCGGTACGAAATTTGAAGTCAAAAAATTGATTTGAAAATGAACAAGGTTTAAGAATATGCCTCTAAATTATTTATTTTAGAATTTGCTTAAATTTTGATTTTGTTCCAAAATTAAAATAAACATTTGGATGACAATCAATGAAATACATCATGATTTGTAAAATTAATAAGAAAAACACCTTACAAATTGGCTATTTCATACTTGACCAAAATTTTGATCACATACTTGGATTATGCATCCTTGTTTTGATTAGTCTTCTTCAACAAAGAAAAATGATTGGGCTTTGATCTATGATCAGACAACCCTTAAATTCTCTCTATTTAGTGATTTTACCTTCTAGTTTTGCCTTGTTAAGTTGACTTTTGAATGCTTGGAAGTCTGATGTAGTTGGTCGGTTGATTTATTTGCCTCTTCTTGTGTGAATTTGCTGAGGTTTTCTTCTGTTGATGTGAACTTGTTTATATTTTCCCTTTGTTGTGATTTTGAACTATTTCTTCTTGCTGCATTTTTTTGTGTCCTCTTAGCATGAATTTTGGGAGAGCAAAGCATATTCTAATTTGATTTGAATATTCTATTTGAAATGCTTCTCTCATTTTGTCATATATATGCCTTATTCCCAATAATCGAACCTCTTCATTGCTAAACACAACTGACTTGAATCTTAAAAGGCGTTTTATGTTTGTTGCATTAAAATTTGAATTTATTTATGGTGCAGGGCATCTCTTGGTTTTGGAGTTTGTTTGTTGTTGGTGTGTTGGTAGGTTGTCTTACACCCTATGATGGTGTTTTGGATCAAAGTGAATCTTTGGATCCTATGAGTGTAATAAAGAACCTCTTGTAAGGTCAATTGGATCTAGGTCATTTATAAACCTAGAGACCAACTTTGACCATGGGGGTTCATGTAGGTTAGGAGGTATGTTGTTAGGTTGTCCTAAGTTGTTTTAGGCTTAGGGTTGGTCTACAAGTCCATTAGGGACTTTTGAATGTCAATTATGAAAAGTTGTCAAAAGTTGCAAAAGTTGCTAAGCAACATTTCCCCACCGATTGGCAAAGAAGTTCCAATGGTCCTAACTAGTTGAAAATCAGTTGTAGCCATTGGGGGAAGGCCTATTTGTGCCTTAGAGATCATCTATGAGTGGGTTGGATGATGGATGTAAGAAGTTGGTGGTTTGAATAAACAAAAACTCAGATTTTGCCCATTTTTCACTGGTTTTCCGTACTGTACGATTTGACAGAGGGTTGGTTGGCATGAAATTTTGAATTGGTTGGATTGTGGTGTGAATGCAGGTTCAAATGCAAGTGGTCTGATTCAAATTGGTAGAGTCTGGAGGAAGTTGTGGGCAGTTTACTAAAAATTATCATTTAAAGACCCAGTACATAGGGTTTCACCAAAAACATGACCCCAACTTGCAGATCCTATTGAGGAATTCAATGGCCCTTTAGGAAATGCAGGTTGAGGGTGTGTATATTGTGGTTACAAAAGGGTGGAATCTAGGAATGAGATTTGGTGTGGTTTCCACCAAATCCTAGGCTAAACAAACACATTTGTTTAGCCTAGCCATAAGGAGGAATGAGAAAACAGTCACCTAGGGAGTGTTTGAAAATATGTTTAATGGTGGATTTGGTCCTTTAAAAGCCTAAGGGACATTCCCAAGGAGTGAGTTAGGTTCTGCAACCCCATTCTTAAGTAGTTTCTTTGGAAAATAGGGCTAATTAGTCCTATTAGGTCTGCAAACCTTGTAGGTGCTTAGGGGTGCTGGAGCAGGGTCATAACTCTATCTTTTGGAATTGGATGTAAGCCCCAAAAGGGTACTCTGAAATGTAATTTTTTCCTAGGATGTTTTGAGAAAAATTTGAATTGTTTGAGAAATACCGATCAAATAGGGCTACAAGGAATAGACCTAAATAAGGGTTCATTGACTTGGGTATAGCAGAAAGTCTTCAAACTTGGGTGAAAGGCATAGGATGAGTGACCTTGGTTGTCAAATAGCCCAAATACTCCTTAGGAAGTGTTGTGGTTGAATGATTATATTGGTATGTGTGTCGGACCCTAGTTGTGGGTTGGAATAACCCTTGACTAGACATAGAAGGGTGTACTGGGTCTTCTTACCTTCTTGTTGCCCACTCTGCATCAGGTGGTATGAGAGACTTAAAGGTTCTTGAGGGTGGAAGAAGGAGGTTGGCAAGATTTCAAAAGGAGAAGACACTAGTGATGGAAGAAGGATGATCAACGTTGAATTGGGCAAGTTGGTAAGAGAGCAAACAACAACCAACAAAGAGATGAGAAAAGAATTGGATAGGTTGAAGGGTAAGATGGATAAGAAGCAAGGAGAATTTGAAGAAGAAGAAGATGGAGAAGAAGAAGAAGAAGAAGAAGAAGAAGAAGAAGAAGAAGGGAATGAGGATGATTCCCTTTTGTAGTCAAGAGAAAGGATACCTGCAGATCATAGAAGTTTCCTTGAAGCCCTTGGGAGGGTAGGTAGCAGAGATGACAAAGCAAGCCTACTTGTGTTTACTGGGAAGATGAACCCAAAGGAGGTCATGGATTGGTTGGAGGCCTTAGAGAACCCCTTTGAGTGTGAAGATGTGCTTGAGAACCAAAAGATGAAGATTGCTAAGTCTAAGATGAAAGGATCTGCCCTTAGTTGGTGGAACTTCTTGCAAAATGAGAGAGTAGAAGAGGGAAAGAACCCCATCTCATCATGGAAGAGGATGGTTGCAGAGGTGAAAAGGTAATTTGTACCTAAGGATTATGAAGTGACAATGCATAAGAAGTTGCATAGCCTAAGACAAAAGGATTTGGATGTCAGTGGATACACAGAGGAGTTCCACAAACTGTCCTTCAGAGCAAAGGTGCCAAAGAATGAGAAGCAAACGTTGGCAATATACATGAATGGCCTCAAGTATGTCATTCAAGATGAATTAAGTCTCTTCAATCCTGAGACAGTTCATAAATGCTATCAGATGGCACTAAGAATTGAATAAAAGTTTAGAAGAAAGGGAGACCGGGAAGGTAGAGGAAGAGGAGGAAACTTTAGAGGAAGAGGCAGATTTGGTGGAAGAGGAACATCTCCTAAACCACAAGGAGAGTCAAGTAATCAAGAATCAGAAGGAGAACCAAGTTACAAGGGTAGTTTCAGAGGAAGGAGACCAAATGGCCGAGGTAGATTTAGGGGTAGAGGAGCCAATGTATTCACCGGAAGGTGTTTCACATGTAATCAAGTTGGCCATCACTCATTTAGATGCCCGAAAAAACAAGGCTCTAACAGTCAAGGTGGAGAAAGAAGAGCCCATTTGGCACAGGAGGAGGACACCCAAAGTGTGAACTCACCTTCAAGGCATGTAGATCCAGAGAAAGGGGAGTGTTTGATGTTCCAAATGACCCTCTTGAAGGTAACAACCATCAAGGAGCCACCACAGAGGAAGACATTGTTTAGAACTACTTGCAAGGTAAGTGGAAAGGTATGTAGAGTCATTGTGGACTAAGGGTCAACTGATAATCTTGCTTCAACTAAGATGGTCAACAAGCTTGGATTGAAGAAACTTCCCCATCCCTGCCCCTACAAAGCCTCTTGGTTGAGCAAAGAGCAACAAGCTTTGGTAAGTGAACAAGTTTGGGTTGATTTTCAAATAGGTGAATATAGAGACAAGATTTTGTGTGATGTTGCAGAGATGGATGTTTGCCATTTACTCCTTGGAAGACCATAGCAATATGATGTAGACTCAAGACATGATGGGAGGAAAAATGTCTACAAGTTGACCAAAGATGGTGTGCCATACACTATGACTCCACTACCAGATGATGGTAAGGACAATCATGTTGTGACTAGTGTCATGTTAGTAGGTAAAGAGGAGTTTATGCAGACAATCGGAGAGAAGGGTAGCACATGCTTTGCCATAGTGGTGAAGCCAAGAGAAGAAGTGAGAAAGAAAGAGGAAGACAAGGTGCAAGAAAGGATTGCAGGTCCTAGAGAAGTGAAGGAGGAGTTGGAAAGATACAAAGGTATAGTTGCAGGAAGAAAACTAGAGACCCTACCACCTTTCAGAGATGTGAGTCATTGTATTGACCTTACACCAGCCTCAACATTTCCCAACAAAGCAACATATAAATTGACCCCTGATCAAAATGAAGAACTTGCAAGGCAAGTACATGTGTTGCTAGAAAAAAGGGTTCATAAGGAAGAGCATTAGCCCTTGTGTTATCCTTGCAGTATTGGCTCCTTATAACGAAGGTGCATGGAGATTATGTACGGACTCAAGAGCCATAAATAAGATCACAATCAGGTATAGGTTCCCTATGCCTCAGATAGAGGACTTGATGGACTATCTAGCAGGAGCCAAGCACTACTCTAAGGTGGATTTGAAGAGCGGTTACCATCAAATCAGGATAAGAGAAGGAGATGAGTGGAAGACAACCTTCAAAACAAATGAAGGACTTTATGAATGGCTAGTTATGTCATTTGGCCTCTCAAATGCCCCTATTACATTCATGAGGCTCATGAATGAAGTCTTAAAACCTTTTATCAATCTTTTTGTTGTTGTGTACTTAGATGATATTCTGATTTTTAGCAAGAATAGGGATGAGCATCTAATACATTTGGATTTGGTATTGAAAAGGTTGAATGAAGAGCAGTTGAAGATCAATTCGGAGAAATGTGTCTTCTTGCAGGAAGAGTTGGTGTTTCTTGGTTTTGTAATCTCCAAGAGCAGCCTCAAGATGGATCCATCCAAGGTGGAAGCAATCCTCAATTGGCCTACACCTAGACGTGCAAGCGAGGTAAAGAGTTTTCATGGTCTTGCAAGTTTCTATAGGAAGTTTATTAAGAATTTTAGTGGTGTATGTGCACTATGATTGATACTATCAAGGGCGGTAGAAAATGCCAGTTTGTATGGAATAGTGAAGCAGATAAGTCCTTTGAGTATTTGAAAAGAAGGGTAGCAAAGCAACCTATATTGGTTTACCTAATTTTCAAAATGTTTTCACCATAGAATGCGATGCAAGTAACAACGCAATAGGAGGAGTCTTGAGTCAAGAAGGTAGACCAGTAGCCTTCTTTAGTGATAAATTGAATGAAGCCAAACAAAAGTACTCAACCTATGACTTAGAGATGTATGCAATGGTCCAATCCTTGAGGAAATGGAGGCATTATTTGTTGCCAAAGGAATTTGTAGTCTATACTGATAACCATGCTCTAAGTTTCTTGAATAGGTAGAGCAAGTTGAATCATCGACATATGAAGTGGATAGAATACCTTCAAGCATTCACTTTCACCATCAAGCACAAGAAAGGAGTAGCAAATAAGGTAGTTGATGCCCTTAGCAGGAGGAACTTGATAGTGAAGGAGATTCAGTTGGAGAGCATAGGCATCAATTCCATGAAGGATATGTACCAAGGAGATGAGGAATTCAAAGAAGCATACCAAGTGTGTCAGGAAATGGGTGACAAGTACCACAAGGAGTTCTCATATTTTATTTTGCAGGAAGGTCTACTTTTCAAGGGAAGTCAACTTTGCATCCCTAAAGGCTCCATGAGGGAAAACATTGTGAAAGAGAAGCACTGTGGGGGATTGGCAGGTTATTTTGGGATTGACAAGACCCTTGAGTCGGTTAGAAGATTTTATTTCTGGCCTAAGATGCAGACTGAGATCAGAAAGTATGTGGAAGTTTGTATGATTTTTCAAAAGGCCAAGGGTAGCAGTTCAAATGCAGGTTTGTATAGTTCTTTGCCCATACCAAGCAAGCCATGGGATTTAGTCAGCATGGACTTTGTATTAGGACTCCCAAAGACTAAACAGGGTCATGATAGCATCTATGTAGTTGTTGACAGGTTTTCAAAAATGGCTCACTTTCTACCTTGTAAAACCACACATGATGCATCTCATGTAGCAGGTATATTCTTAAAGGAGGTTGTAAGATTACATGGTTTGCCACTGTCAATCATCTCAGATAGGGACTCTAAGTTTCTTGGGCATTTTTGGCGAACTCTTTGGAGAAGGTTGGGTACCAATTTGTCATTCACATCAGCTTATCATTCCAAAATTGATGGACAGACTGAGGTCATCAATAGGTCACTTGGAAACCTATTAAGGTGTCTGACTAAGGATCAAGGAACGACATGGGATTCAATACTTCCTCAAGTAGAATTTGCTTATAATGACTTAGTGAATAGAAGCATTGGTCACAATCCCTTTGAGATAGTGTATGGGTCACACCCTAGAGGTGTATTGGAGTTGAGAGATGTGAAAGATTTGGACAAAAGAAGTGCACAAGCAGAGAACATTGCAGAAGTAATGAGGGATATCCATCAACAAGTCAAGGATAGGTTAGAACAAACCTTTGACAAGTACAAGCATGCATTAGATAAGAAAAGGAGAGATTTGCAGTTTAAGGTTGGAGATATGGTGCTGATTCATCTCAAGAAGGAGAGACTCCCTAAGGAGAAATACACCAAGTTGACGATGAAGAAGATAGGTCCTTTCAATATCATTCAAAAGTGTGGCAGCAATGCCTACAAGATTGATCTCCCATCGGACATTGGTTTCTCTAACACTTTCAATGTCCCAGATATCTATGCATATAAAGGTCTTGTTACTAATGTGTGTGCTGCAAGTCCAGATGATTCCAGCAGGGAAGAGATGTTACAAGACCTACCTAGGCAGCCTAAGCTTGCAGTTGAGCATGTACTTGACAGGAGGGTGAGTAAGAAAACAAGGAGGCATACTTACTATGAGTACCTGGTCCAATGGAAGGACAAACCCTTAGAAGATGCAACCTGGATGACAGAGCAGGCTTTGGAGAAGATTGGATGCAAGGTTCCAGATTTGCCAACTCAAGAGACTTGAGTTCTTTCTAGCCTTGGGAGTATGGTGTAGGAAATCTCTTGGTTTTGGAGTTTGTTTGTTGTTGGTGTGTTATTAGGCGATCTTACACCCTAGGATGGTGTTTTGGATGAGTGTAATAAAGAACCTCTTGTAAGGTCAATTGGCTCTAGGTCATTTATAAACCTAGAGACCAACTTTGACCATGGGTTCAAGTAGGGTAGGAGGTATGTTGTTAGGTTGTCCTAAGTTGTTTTAGGCTTAGGGTTGGTATACAAATCCATTAGGGACTTTGGAATGTCAAATATGAAAAGTTGTCAAAAGTTGCAAAAGTTGCTAAGCAACATTTCCCCACCGATTGGCAAAGAAGTTCCAATGGTCCTAACTAGTTGAAAATCAGTTGTAGCCATTGGGGGAAGGCCTATTTGTGCCTTAGAGATCATCTATGAGTGGGTTGGATGATGGATGTAAGAAGTTGGTGGTTTGAATAAACAAAAACTCAGATTTTGCCCATTTTTCACTGGTTTTCCGTACTGTACGATTTGACAGAGGGTTGGTTGGCATGAAATTTTGAATTGGTTGGATTGTGGTGTGAATGCAAGTTTGAATGCAAGTGGTCTGACTTGAATTGGTGGAGTCTGGAGCAAGTTGTGTGCAATTTACTAAAAAATGTCATTTAAAGAACCGATACATAGGGTTTCACCAAAAACATGACCCTAACTTGCAGATCCTATTGAGGAATTCAGTGGCCCTTTGCAAATGCAGGTTGAGGGTGTGTATATCATGGTTACAAAAGGGTGGAATTTGGGAATGAGATTTGTTGTGGTTTCCACCAAACCCTAGGTTAAACAAAACCATGTGTTTAGCCTAGCCATAAGGAGGAATGAGAAAACAGTCACCTAGGGAGTGTTTGAAAATATGTTTAATGGTGGATTTAGTCCTTTAGAAGCCTAAGGAACATGCCCAAGAAGTGATTTAGGTTCTGCAACCCCATTCTTAGGTAGTTGCTTTGGAAAACAGGTCTAATTAGGCCTATTAGGTTTGCAAACCCGGTAGGTGCTTAGGGGTGCTGGAGCAGGTTCATAACTCTATCTTTTGGAATTGGATGTAAGCCCCAAAAGGGTACTCTGAAATGTAATTTGTTCCTAGGATGTTTTGAGGAAAATTTGAATTGTTTGAGAAATACCAATTAGATAGGGCTACAAGGAATAGGCCTAAATAAGGGTTCCTTGACCCGGGTGTAGAAAAAAGTCTTCAAACTTGGGTGAAAGGCATAGGATGAGTGACCTTGGTTGTCAAATAGCCCAAATACTCCTTAGGAAGTGTTGTGGTTGAATGATTATATCGGTATGTGTGTAGGACCCTAGTTGTGGGTTGTAATAAGCCATGACTAGACATAGAAGGGTGTATTGGGTCTTCTTACCTTCATGTTTCCCACTCTGCATCAATTTATCATTGAACAAATAAGCCAACCCTCTTGATATTAAAATAAACATTTTGTTTGTGATGAAATTCACCTCATTTTGATCTTTTCTAGCCGACTTTGCTTTGATAAAACTTTTTTTTTTTTCTGCTTCAATTAAAATTGTATCATTTTGATCTTCTAAGTCAACATTGCTTAATGTTTCTTTTTTTGTTTTGCAATAAAATCTTCTTCCTTATTTGTGAGGATAAATCTACACCTTTATCCTTTCATGTTTACCTAGCTTCTTGTGCAACTTCCTTCCAAGTTTACTTAGCTTGATCTACACCCCTTCCATGTTTTGGGGGCTTAAACTCTTACTTAGGTGAGTTTCTTCCTTAGAAAGATGACTTCACTTCCTTGTTCTCTTAGCTTGATCCACACCCCCTTCATTGTTTTTGGAGGTTAAAATTTTACTTAGGCGAATTTGTTTTTTTAGCAATTTTCCTTCCACCTTTACCTTCCATGTTTGTGGAGGTTGATTTGCACCTTACTTCCATATTTTGGAAGGTTGATTTTACACAAGGCAATTTCTTTACGGTGTTAATTTGTTCTTCCTTATTTGCCTATGTTGTTGTGCACCCCGTTTCTTTGTTTGTGGAAGTTAACTATCCATTTGAGTGAAATTTTGAATGATTGATTGAATTCCTTGACTTGATATTTATGCTCTTTCAAAGTTGATTGACTTCCTTATTTGGAGAGGTTAGCACCCACCCACTTTCCACATTTTTTAGATTAGATTTCTCTTTCTTTCTTGTTTAGGCACTCTATCAAGGATCAATTTCTTCCATCCAAACATGAATCTTGAAATTCGCTAATTTTTAGAGTGTTGAAAATGATGGAGGTTTACTTTTTATTCCCAAAAATTGCTCTTCTAAAAAGCAAACGTTGGAAGGAAATTCCCAAATTTTCTTAATATGAATTCATCTTGACAACCTTGGCAATTCTAGCAAAATGATCGATGATATTGACAACATTTGACAAAATTGTCAATATCATGCGCTTGACTCTACCTTGCAATATTGATGACCCTCCACCTTAACTAACTCAATATGTATACTTCTAAAAGCAAAATGCTGTAGAGATCAAAATTTCACTGTCAAACTAACAAGACCCTAGAATGACCAGACACCTAAGCAAGCCAAAAAAGGGATCCCCATCCCCATTAGCAATGGGGATGTGTAAGAAAAGGTTACAACAATGACATCACTAGGTGCTTTTGATTCCTTTCCATTATATCTCTCAATGTGAGAGAGAGGTCACATCTCTTCATCATGTATGTCCTTTGGGAAGAGACACCCTTTCACCATCAACACTCTTTAAACCTTCTACCCTTTCAAAGGGGCACAAACTTTCACAATCAAATCTACATTTCAGATTCTCCCCTCTTCTAATGGGTTCTCTTCTCCCTTTTATACCTCATATTTGGGGGAGTCACAATGCCTTTTGACCTTTGATTAACTTTAAGCAAATTTTAATTCTATTTAATTAAATTCCTTTATATTTTTATTTTTATTCTTTTGTATATAAATTTTATTATTATTATTTATTATTAAATTATATTTTAAAGTAGGGACATTACAATCCCTTTGGCGTGAATGGTTGGGTGTGTTTGATGATTTAAGTCATAGATTATATTGTCTCTATTCATTATTTTTACATACTTGATAAGCTATTGTCATAGTCCAACATGTGGTTGTTTGGACTATTGTGCTAGTCCCAACTCAAATATTGGTATCCCTACTCCAATTACATGAAAACCCACTTTTTCCCTTTGTATTAAACTCATAAGATTAAACAAATCATTGAATTTGGATCTAATAGGTGATGTGGTTGATTCTAAATCTCAATTCCAAACTATAGCGAAAAAATAAAAAAAAATAGAGAACGTTTTCAAAGATTGAATGTAATTAGAAATGATTGAAAAATTTGACTAGAATTTCATCAAGAATATAGATATGCTTGCATGCAAAAGAAAAACAAGCATGCATAAAAGCAACGAATAACTTGCATGCATGACAATGCATTAGACTGAGATAATATAAATGCAACCATGTGAATGACGTGCTATTCAAAAGGTCAAAACAAATTTGCATGCATCCTTTAAATTCAAGATGTTTTAGAGAGTTTTTTTAGTTTACTTGTTTTGCAATTAATATAGTAATGTTTCATGTCCCTCGATATATTTGTAGGATTGGATTCCTTTTAGGTCTATAAATTTTATTAAAAAAAGAAAATAGATCAAAATAAATGTTATCAAGATCTTCATTTAGATACATGATCTACATGATGACATCAGAATACCTCTAAGATTATTACATGCACACAATAAATATTTAGTTGGCTCCTCCATCCATTCACCATTCTTGCCTTGCACATTTCTTTGTACCCCACATGAAGTCACGTGTTGCTTCAAGTTTCAAAATGTGCATGAACAAAGATAGCAAACAATAAATTTTGTGATCAGTTGAAGAAGTATATTGAGAATTTATGAATCAATTTTTGCCAACCTTGATATATGATTTGGTTATGAGTGTAAAAGTTTTTAAAAACCATATTCCACAAAAATATTTCTAGTAAATATCAGTAATACATTTAAAATTCATCTCAACCTCTTGGATCACGCTACGTGATCAATTATCGAGATCATGGTCCATTTTTACGATGTATACATGTGTATGATTACAGATTGGAGATCATCTATGGATATCTGATTAATGCATAAGAGTACTAACTGAAAAGTATAAAAAATAGTATAAACATCAAGCCCTGTATGAAAAGTCATGATAAATTCATTTGACAACCAAAAGATCCTATAACCACATCTTCTGCCTAAGTAGCAAATCCATAGCATACACTCTGGTTGCTAATTGCTTCTCACTTGTGTTGGAATCAAATTTTATACAAATTTTTCATGAATAACATGAGTAAGCATGTAGACTTTCCAGAAATAATCCATACGAAAAATAGAGTCCTTGAATTTAATTCGATGTCATTTGAGTTGAGCATTCTGAGCAATATTTTTATTCTACATCAATAGAAATTTGCAATCAAATTATATCTACCAAAAGGTTGAAGGATTAATCCAGAAATGACTCTATTATATTCACTTTTATTTACCAGATTGTTGACAGATCACATTGATTCCACACAAATGCTTCAAAAAGTGAACTAGTGAATACAATTTCAAGAATCTAAATTCGTCTTCATCTAAAAACCACATCCTTCCAGGATTGTGAATTTTGTTTAAAAAGGGAGTTACATAGAACTTCTTTGCTTGAATGTAAGGATCAGCAATTTTGAGGATAGAAAGAACATAAATTACTGGCACATCAAATGTACCAACCACTGTCCAAATCTTAGAAGCTCTAACAAACCATTTTCAAAATATACAGGCTAAAGTAGAAACTAAACTAGGCTTAGTAATTACAGAACTAAAGTTAATCTATCAAACTGAAGCTCTTCAACAATCTCAGACCGAACAATATTAATCATCTAATGAGTAAGAAATTGACCTAAGCCAAGTTAACTAAGGTGCTGTTGCAATGGTTTCTGAAAAGTAGAGAGATATTGCAGCTAAAAAATTATACTACTATTATCTGCAAGCAGTGAAAAGTATACAGAGTCAATCTCTTTGGTTGACAGTTCTATTTCGTCTAAGTCATTTGGGGTAGGATCTCAGACTTATTCATTAACCAAAACAATATGAAAGAGGCTGTGATGAGAAGAGAGAACTAGAAGACACAGAAACATATTGATTGGTGAGCTGCTATTGAAGGGACTTATTACACGTTCTATGCTTGTATCTGCATATGTGTGTGGGAGTGTGTGAAAATGGGTAAAGAATCTCTGTAGCAACAGAAGCATTGTGAACAAGTCTTGAACATTGATATAATTTTGGATGTGTATGATGTGTGGAAGAAAAGGAGATGGAAGAGGATAGAAGAGTGCAAAAGAGAAAGAACAAATAGTAAGAAAGTCATGTAGGAGAAGGAACAAAGCAGACCAAAAAAATATGAAAGAGGTTCTGTGGTACATCATTCAAAGGGGCTGCATGGAGAAGGAAGAACTAGAAGAAAAGAAACGTATTGATTAGTAAGCTGCTATTGACTATAATATGCTATCCTTCTGAGAAATCTCCATTTTATCTTTATACCAGGTTAAAGTTTATACAAAAGAGATTGACTTAGAAACCTAATGATTAACCAGGTTAAAGTTTACACCACAACTTAAGCAGATTATGGTTATCACAATGACTAATCGATCATAAGAAAAAAAATAATTGAAAAAAAAAATTAGGCGTACTATCCTATTAGGGCTGCAAACTTTGTATGAATTCCACTGGGCTTCGAGAAAATAGGCTGCTGTGAATATCACTCTTATTGTTAAAGTTCAAGTAATGTAGAGGAAAGCAATTATTAACTAATTCTGTGAATGGATACCTTAATTGTAGACTGGAAGGAAAACTGTGGGTGAAGGTCAACTGACCAAATGATTGTTCATTTTGATTTAGTCATGAGATCCAAACATCAACCATTTTTAGTAAAATTATAAAAGTAAATCTCATGCCTTATCCTTCAACCATTTAAAATATGTCCATAGCTCATATGGAAAAGAATAACCTACAGAGCCTTGAATCCCTTGATGCCTGAATTTCATTATTTGATCTTTCCGTTTATAGTTTTTCTTTATAATGACATTAAAGGACTGAATAAAATACCTTATACATGATATTATTTTGACATGGTACAAATAAAACTTGTGGCATGGCATCAGGGTTTTGAATATATCTGGAGGAATCTTTGAATAGCATTGCAAAGTGATGTAAGGATTCCAATGTGTAACTTGTAACATAGAAGCCATACTTGGCAAAAACAAAGGCAACATATTGACATCGGTCTAGATCTTGTCCATAACTGACACAGAAAGCAAGAAAAAAGCCTTACAGATATATAACATTCAGTGGTCATCAAAATGAGGAAACTTACAAAAGCCTTATAGATACATAAGAGAGTCCTTTATTACATTTTGATGATTATCAGTAGTTGGAAAAAAGCGTTCTTCATGAAAGTGGTACAGTAGCGAAACTTAGAAGATAAAGATAAGTTATAACAATGCCTTGGCCTAGACTTGTCCCCTGCCCTTCAACCCCAGTCCAATCCTTGAAGAATCTGTGATAATTTTTTATTTTGAAATTCCATCACTGCTCCAAAATGCTTGCTTTAGGAGATTGTATTATCGTTAGACTTGATTTCAGTATCGTATTGGCCAAATCTTTTAAGGAATTCTTTCTCACTTAATTGAAAAAAAGTAGGCAGACTGGGTAGAGGCTTGGATTGTTGGTTTGTCCTCAGATATTTGAAGACTTCATAACGGGGTTTGAGCCTTTTCTCTACACTATAACTCAAAATAACAGGATATGTAGCAAAAATCCTGGGCATAAGACCTGCAATGTATATCAGGAAATCGATGTTTCCCTTTACTTTCTTAGTTGAACAACTCAATATTATAGGGTTGCCCTTAAGAATTAGAAGAATTTCCTCCTCTGCCAGACCAAGGCTCGCCATATGCTTAATCTTCTTTTCCAGGGTTTCAAAACTTTGGCTAATAATTGCATTAAGGGCTCGCAAAAATGCTGTGGAACCTTCCGAAACGCCTATATTATTCTTCACGTACTCCATTTTAGGTTTCACCTGCTTCTCGAAATCAGCGGTCAAAAGCTCAGGCACCATTTTTAGAGCCCGACACAAATGGACATTTGAGCCAAATAGGTTTCTAAGATGGGTGATTTTAGGACCGAGAGAGTTTTCTAAGCTAATGGTAAGCAATCTGGAATTGCGAGATATAATCTGAGGAGCCAAACCCAAACTTTTCAGGAATTCCATCTTGGGCATCAGGTTTCCATCTACAGTGAGCGAAAGTATGGTTGGGCTTCTAAGAATGGTGCTCTTAAGCTGGTTGTCAGTAAATCCGGAATCCTTCAACATATGAATGGCTTCTCTAGCAGTGTGGTCGGATTTACTCTTCAATAGCAGTGGGTATCTTCTCATGACAGTTGTCACTTGATAAGAGGAAAACCCACATTCTTTTGTTAAAAAATCTGAAATGACGTTGAGGGAGGGAGTGGAAGGAAATGATGATGATGATGAAAGTGGTGAGAACTGTAGAAATCTTAAGGATTGCAGAGAAATTGTTGGAGGGAAGCTTGAAAAACATCTCATTGAACAAAGAAAGCAGTTAGGATAGAAAACTACCATTATATCTATTGAAAGATACGAGCAGAGGAGAACGAGATTTTCATCACTGCAACTTGCGGCGGCCAGAGAGATTTAAAGAAATTTGATCAAAGCTTTCTTCAGCATCTAGGATAAAACCCTTCGGAGCTAATCATGTTCCTCTTCTTAATGTTTTTTGAACTCCCCTGTTTGGGTTTGGCTACCCTTCGCACTTTTTTATGCTTTATTTTGGAGTAAGAGTTTCATTTATCAAACTACCCCATTTATCTAATCAGTGTATAAGTTGATATTAGGGAGTACAATTTTATATATAAATACTAAAAGGAGATGTAAGAGTTATTTGATAAATACTTATATATAAATTGATATTAGAGAGTATAATTTTATTTACATATAGAAGATACATCAATACAAATTACTAAAAATAAACTATTTAAATGAACAATTAATATTATACTTAATGCATAATGTGCTTATTAGAAATATTAATAATTTGTTAAATTATGTATTAGTAAAAATTATATATTAACAAGGTTATGAATCTATTGAGAATTAATAATATAAAATTTAGAAAGGAAAAATTCATGCTAATTCCATATTATACCATATTTATGTAAGGCTATTGTGGGGAGATCTTATTACTCCTTAAGCATATTTGTACTCCCTTCCACACTCGTTTGCTAAGTGAATTAGGTAAATAAAAAAATAAACCCATTTTTTTCTTAATTGACTTTCCACATATCTTTAGTATATCCGTTGCCCATCGAGGTGTGATTACTAGTATATAATAATGTTGATAAATATTATTGCATAAGCTTGACTTATCTAGCCAAAATATGTGGTAGCAAAGGCAAGAATATTTTACAGTAGTCTCTCTTTTCTACATTTGGAAAAGTAGAAAGTTTATTTTAATTGACAAGTTAATAGGGAAAATTATATTATATTTAAATTGTAATGTAATCAAATTTAGAAATCAATTGGCCTCTATAAATGAGAAAAATATAGTTAAAATTAAACAATTATTAATAGATAAATAATATTGTTGTTAAAAGTTTAACTACATCATTAGTTACAAGAAATATTTACCTTTGTGAGTATGAAATATGGTATAACATTGGTCTATCCTGTAATTTGTGCATAAACTACATTATATATGCCACACACACACACACACACACACACACACACATAATCTATGCATTTTGAGTATATACATTAATTTAACAAACATTAGGTATTTGTATTTTCAAAAATACCTAGCCTATATACGATTGTGTATATATCACATAATTTAAATTTTCATTTACATTTACATGAAAAGATTTAGTTCAAGAGGAGAGTGATGTATGAAATAGGGTATTATACTATATGACAAAAATTATTACTTTGCCTCCCTTGTTAATTATTTGTTTTGAAAGGAATAAATAAAAAACATTTATATATCCTAATGCTAATCAAGAGTTAGCAAATACTCATACGATTCCATTCATTCATTTCTTTTCAATAAGGAAATTAAAAGGTTCCAAATGAGCCCATTAGGGGTCAAGAATTGCTAAGTGCAAGGCTTTGACATCATAAGGGATGAGGGCAGGATCATGCCCCAGTCTGATTTGGTGGAATGGATACCCCCTAGTCCTTGGCTCTTATTCAAAGAGCTTTTAGCCTATAGACTTGTGCCCTTGTATTGGGTGGCCAAAACTATTTTGCGAAGGCCCTCACTAGGTTAGTGTGTTTGTCGACTTTATGCCCTCGCTAGGCTATTGTGCTCATAGATATGAACCTCCATAAATAATTAATAAGGAAAATTAGATATTCATAACCCACCAAATTTGTCTCACGTAGGATTCAACCTCACACCAAAAAGATTTCTATGGTGGAGAAACATTGATACCTAAATCAAAGTTTGGCTTTAATTTTTAATACATTGCAATTGAATATTAAAACCTTGTGTTTACTTTTGCGCGTTGAGTGTTGAGCATATATTACATTTGTTGTCATTTTGTGTGAATTCTCATCTCGAGCTCAACAATCCTTACTGTGAGGATAAAAGATTACAATTTAGAGGAACAATAATGTAGTGAAAAACTTTACTATTTCGATTGTCCAAAAGAACTCTAGGTCAAATTGGGGAACATTTTTTGCTTCCTTGTAATCCTTCCTTGTAATGCATGACTATGTAAAGGATTAAAATGTTACATTATTGTCAAATGAAAACTTTTTAGCATTCCATTTATTTTTTTAAAATTTAAATAAGTTGGGCTTTTATAGTAGCCTCTTATACGAGAGAAAAACTAAATGCTAATAGTTACAGAGGTAACAACGAAAGTAATGTCATTCATGGCCTTTATATGTAAAAGTATATAAGAATTGGTAGCTAAGCTTCCATAACCTATTCAACCACACAATCTGTATGGAGACACATACAAGCTTGCTTAACATAACCAAAATGCAAGAACCACTAACGTCGATAGTAAACCATAGACAAAAATATGTCCTCAAAAGGGCATTGAGAAATTAATGATCCATGGACAACATTAGCAACCTATAGAATAACAATAGCCACAACCAGTTGCAAGTTGAACATGCTTCATCCAAAATTCTTTAATCTCCCACCCATCATCCAACACTATTAACTACACAAATTAATTATCTCAATTTGTGTTTGCCAAAGGGTTTATATTTCTATCTTGAGGCATCCATAACTTTGTGATGTAGTGAATGGTTCAAACATTGGAGATTGCCCACCCATAATTGATGTGAGGTGAACTAAAGTAGGACAAATCAACTTCAAAGGCTTCAAACACTTGGCTCTACCACCCATACTTCAAGAAACCCAATGGTGTCCTTGATCAATGAAGTTTCACAACAATTCTCTAAAGCAAGATGACCAAGTGATGCAACTTTTGAAGCATATTTTGTCAATGCTAAAGTAGCATCTATGTTTCATCATTAAATGTGAAATTATTAATTTGCACATATTTGTTTCATGCAATTGCAGTTATGTTTTCTGTCTTGAGTTACTATTGTCATTGTTGTCTTTCAATGTAAAAAATAACATTAACATGGAGCGATAAATCTCTACGATTCCCCTCCACTTGAAAAGCCTTAAATTGCATTTTTTTTTAATGTCTAAAATGTAAGAGAATATTGGAGGATACTCAATGATTAGTTAACAATAAAATCTAACAATTGTAATGCCAGGAGAAAGCTTAGGATCACTACCACTAGATAAAGCTAGGATCACTACCACTGGAAGACTCCACCACAAGGGCACAACTGCCTAACAACTGTAATGGCAGAAGAAACCTTAGGATCACTACCACTGGTATCGAAACAACATCAGTCTTACAACCATATTGATGTTAAAGTGGATCAGATTTATGTATAGGTAATTTAAAAGTATAATGTAGTAATTATGCTCAGTCGTTGTCATTGAAAATCACACAATGTTCTATTTAATATGCAAGTCGCTAATGTGTACACAAAATATCAACTGTTGTCAGTGCAATGATGTCAACTACTGTAAGTGCAATGAGATCGGCTGCAGTAAGCTTTCACCACGATATCGACTGCACCTGTTGTTATCATGACTTCATCTATCTTTCCTTACAATACCAACTGTACTTATTATCAACAACTTTGTATTCTCTCTTCGAAGGGAATAGGGCCGAGATATATGTACACACTCGGTGGTCCACATAGAGTCACGACTCTATGTGGAATCGACATGATTCCACATAGAGTCGTGACTCCTATGTGGAGGAATGACCATTGGTAATCGATGGTAAACATACAGAATGTTTAAACAATTACTAATTGATATAATTAGTGACTGATACTATGACTTAACAACAACTATTAATCATAACTCTTAACAATCGAACAACTATTAATTAAATATAGTAATAGTTATTATTATCTAATCAATTTAATAATAATAATAAATAATATAATGATATATATTATTAAATGTTGAAGGCCTTAAGGCCAATTTAACATTTAATTTTATCCGACTGAAGCTATAAATCATCAACACTCCCTCTTAGCTAGGGAGGATAAAAGATATTGGGAGCAATATTCATAAATCGTATGATGCTTATCTTGGGACCATAGTTTCAAGATGTGAATTGCCTCTGTCGACGAATCTATTCACAAACTCTTGTGTGGATTGCCTCAGTCGGCGATTCTATCCACAAGCTTTTGTGTGGATTGCCTCAGTTGGCGATTCTATCCATAAGCTCTTGTGTGGATTTCCTCAATCGATGATTCTATCCATGAGCTCTCACGTGGATTGCCTCACTCAATGATTCTATCCATGAGCTCTTTGTGTGGATTGCCTTAGTCAACCATTCTATCCACAAGCTCTTACGTGGATTGGCTCAGTCGACGATTCTATCCATGAGCTCTTGTGTGTGGATTGCCTCTGTCGGCGATTCTATCCACAAGCTCTTGTGTGGATTGCCTCATTCGGCGATTCTATCCATAATCTTGAGTTATTGTAAGATCGTCACCTTCCAATAACCTCAAAAATACAAGTGAAAATCATTTGGAAGTCGTCACTTCCTTATGATTTACACAGGGCCCATAAAATAATAATAATTATTATTAATAATAATCAATATTTACAATTTTACCTCAGAAGTGCTCAATCTTTATTAGTAAGCTCCCTCTCAATCACAAGGTATCTTGAGTTTCTTCTAGAGAACATATTTTTCTGAACATACGTTTGAATTTCTGACTTCAGCAAGGGACGCTTGTAGTTTAAGTTTGAGAGGACAAGTTCTTGCAATGTGGCCATATTCCTCACATATGAAACATTGTACTTTAGAGGAGTCTCTAGGCTTCTTGAATGATCGATTACCATATGTCTTTTTGTCCTTTTTCCTTTTCAAACTAGAGACTAGAACTTGAACATCTTCATCAACGGGTTTCATGATTCCTCTTGATATTAGGTTACACTCTTCTTGAATGCAGTCAACTTTTAGTCTATCAAATTTGGGAACGTTGGATCGAGCACTAACTCCTTGTCTAAAGTTTTCCCATGAGATAGGGAGCCCATTTAGAGTTATCATAGTTAGCTCCTTATTATCATAAATGTGACCAATTGATGAGAGTTGGTTCCTTAATTCTGTTATCCTCATAAAATATGAAGTGATAGTCTCTTCTTTACTCATTTTAATATTAGAAAGTTGATTTTTAAGTGTGAGGATTCTGCTCGTGTTGTTAATCTCAAACATGTCTTTCAAGGCTTTGAGCATGTCATATGCAGAATCTAACCTTGTAATGATAGGTAGTAGATGACTTTTTACTCCATCTACTAATAACTCCATTGCTTTAATATTGTTCTTTTCCCACTGACTCTGTTCGTCTTTTCCATCAGGTTTAGAAGGGTTCTCTATTATTGTTTTTAACTCATTCTTCCGTAGTACCAACATCATTCGTAGTTTCCATGAATCATAGTTTGAGGCACATTCAAGTCTATCTTTGAATCTGATTCCATTCGTCATTTTAAAATACAAACTTTCAAGGAGATATCAATTTGATCTTAATCAGATCTTCCTTCAAGCGGTTAGGCTTTATAGAAGGAAACTTGGTTCTGATACCATGTTAAAGTGCATCAGATTTATGTATAGGTAATTTTAAAGTATAATGTAGTAATTATGCTCAGTCGTTGTAATTGAAAATCACACAATGTTCTGTTTAATATGCAGGTCGCTAATGTGTACACAAAATATCGACTGTTGTCAGTGCAATGATGTCAACTACTGTAAGTGCAATGAGATCGGCTGCAGTAAGCTTTCACCACGATACCGACTGCACCTGTTGTTATCACAACTTCATCTATCTTTCCTTACAATACCAACTGTACTTATTATCAACAACTTCGTATTCCCTCTTCAAAGGGAATAGGGCCGAGATATATGTACACACTCGATGGTCCACATGATTCCACATAGAGTCGTGACTCCTATGTGGAGGAATGACCATTGGTAACCGATGGTAAACATACAAAATGTTTAAACAATTACTAATCGATATAACTAGTGACCGATACTATGACTTAACAACAACTATTAATCATAACTCTTGAGAATTGAACAACTATTAATTAAATATAGTAATAGTTATTATTATCTAATCAATTTAATAATAATAATAATAAATAACATAATGATATATATTATTCAATGTTGAAGGCCTTAAGGCCAATTTAACATTTAATTTTATCCGACTGAAGCTATAAATCATCAACAATTGATCAATCACATCGCATACATCTTCCTTACACTCAACTTCCTTATGTTTGTCCTTTCATATATTTTTCATTACAATCATTCTTTATATATACACAGATCTCCAAAAGAATTTCCAAGTCGACCAAGTAGATGAATAAACATAATTCAAAATAGGTCTCCACTAAGCATTCCTGCAATGTAAAGGAATAAAAAGTAGACCACACTAACATGCTAACCAAATGTCGCAATCTTCGGATCAAGAGATAGAACATCCGAGGACAATTTGGATTGAGAAACATCATGACCAAAAACACATTTCGGGAGCACAACAACACATGACAAGACATAATAACATAGATACATACATGAATATTATAATCACAAACGCACATCAAGAGAACATAAAATGTATATCAATCCCGACCTATGCAAACCTCAAACATTCTAATTACTGCACAGACTTCTGGAGAACCAAAACTCTTATACTTCCAACACATAATTCTAGAGAAATAGACATGTCAGAAATACAACAATATGTACAATATGCATGACATGCCTATTTTTCAAAGCTCGCAACACAACATACATACCCATCTTCCATTGTTCTATAACACAACATACATATCTATTCTCCACATCAATCCGGATCAATCTGGACCACTAGATTGACATCAATGACAACATAGACAAGTAATTCTAACATGGGGATCAAGAGACCTTCAACAAGTGAATACAAATTTATCCTCATAATTTGGACCTAATTTTATGGGACTAGTGCTCTTAGGGCACCCTTATTTGGACTAGGGTGCTTGTGGTGTCCTTGTTTGGACCAAGGTGCTTGTGGCACCCCTGTTTGGATCAGGGCGCAAGAACTCCTAAGTATTTCCCTCCAAATTTTGCAAGAAGCTTTATCTCAGTCTCCAAAAGTAGATTTTCAAAAACTAGCTATAGGCTAGAAGACTAGGGTGTTCTAGACATCTTGGTCCCATAGATTCAGCTCTGGATAATTGTTACAAGTGTACAGTCATATTTCCTATCCATTTTTGTGTCTGTTGCAAAATCTTTGTTGGTTTATCAATCAATTGTAATATTCTAAGTTCTAATTTACTTTATACCTTGATCATAGCTTAACATTTTCTCAAACTAATTCATCTTTCAAACATTATAAGGAACTGAAATCTTTAAGATTTTATTTGATTCTCTTCGACAAGAGTTAGTCGTGTGTGATCACATCTTTGTGTGGTTACATGTTCTTAATGTAAGGCCATTGGAAAGTGGGTCTTGGTACTATCTCACCATGGTCTCATTTTCCATACTTTATAGTTTCTATAATAATTAACATCGTTCCTAATAGTTATATCAATACTATGATTAAACCCTCAACAACATTTATAATAATAATTCCAGTATCTCTAATACTAATGTAGATATTTTTACTAATATAGGTAGCAACATTATTATTAATATTTTCATTATATATATTAAATTAAATATTTAGCCAATAGGCTTTTATTATTGACTTGCAAGTCAACAATTGAACAACATACCTATCTCACATTGTGATACATCTTTCAATCCACCTAAAACAAGTTTTGACTCATTGTATAACGATCTCAAGGTTGCTATTGTTCATTATTTAAAAAACCTCATATAATATTGTAGCATTGTAAATTGTAACCTTGCATAATTCACACCTCATATTTGTGCTCCTACTTTAGTGTGTCTTATCTTCATTCCTCTTGGGCCCGTTTTAGATCATTTTTACTTCAAGTCATGTTGTCACCTAATTGTACAGTTGATCGGACCCCATCTTGGGGCTATGCCTTCTTATTTGTTGTTTTGTTTGTCCTATTTTTAGAGGACAAGGGCATTGTCGCGCCCCTACCTAGACCAGGGTACCCTCACCACCTTGGTCCTCTTTAAACAAGACCCATTTCAAATATGGACAGGTATTTCCCCTCCCTAATGGATTTTAGTCCCTGTGGCTCAAGTTGATTGTTGGAGGTTAACCTAATAGGTAATTTACCTAGGGAACCCTATATAAGGACATCTTATCAATTCATTTTGACATCCACATGTATACCCCATCACTTGAGCATCTATCAAGTGTCTCACCAATCATTCTCAGGCATTCGAGGTAGTGTTTCATCCCACCATATCCTTCAAGCATCATGGAGAAAAGTCACATCAATCTTCATTCAAGCATGTGTGTTTGATTAGGTCATTCATGTTCATGTGTTTCGCATGATATTGCATTCAACATTTGTGATCACATCTAAAGAGAACTGCATAATCAATCTTCTATCAACCATCGCAGATCTGAGGTATATCTTCCAACATTTACTTTAGTCTTTACATTTCCTATTTCAATTCAATTCAAGGTTCATTCCTAAATTGGGTTTCGATCCAAGGCAACCCCTATCCACGACCATTTTCTCTATGTGTGTGTACGAAATTGATTTAGGTGTTGTGATTGAAGATTTTGACAGAATAGACGATGATAAATAGGTTTATCTTTTATAGGTGTGAAAAGTAGAGGACTAGGTAGCCCCACTGCCTTGGTCTTGAGAATTTGGCCCTATATTCTAACAGAGGATCTTATGCATCTCCTTGATCCAGAAAACATCTTGTTTGCCTACTTGAAAGTTTTAGGATCAAGTCACCTTACCCTCTTGGTACTGACAATTAGGTCCAAATTTTTAGCTATAGCTTCTGATTCACTTTCTCTTCTTAGATCTCTATTTGTGGCTCTGTGTGAAGTTTGGAACATTCTATTAGCATTGTTTTGGTTCAATTCTCCATTGTTTTAACCTAGATCCAACTTTACAATTCAAATCTAATTTCAACTCTCTAAAAAGGGGAAACAACAAACAAATAAATCCATTCAACATCTTAGCCCTCTTCTCTAATTGAATTGTGGCTAGATCTATTGGGTTTACAATCCCCCCTTTTTAAATATAAGGTTTATCTTGTGAAATTGATGGTTTTACTATCTAAATTGGTGAAACCCTAATATCACCTACCTTACACTTCCTACATTGCCTTAATTTTGATTTTTCTTTTAGATCTGTTTTAGGTGTCTTGCATTGTTCATAATGGAATTCACTAAATCTGATTGGTTTGTTATTCCGCATGTCATTACATTGCTTCTTAGTTATACTTATCAAAATCATGTGTTGGATAATGGTTTCTTTCACTTTACATTACTTATTTTCATTCTTAGCACTCTTGCATATGGCACCATTAGAGTTTCAAAGATATTTTGTATTTGCAAATCATTTCTCAAAGTGTTTATCTATGTTGTATGTTGTTTTATAATGATATTTTTTAAAAAATGCATTGCATTTGTAGATCACATAAAAGATTTCATAGACAATTATAATCCTAGAGATGACATTGAAAAGGCTAACAATTGTCTCTCTCCTAGGGTAACTCATGAGAATGAGGAAAGAATCAATGCTCTTATCAATGATCTCTCGAATGAGAGCAAGCATTGAAGAGAAACATGACACCATATTCTTCTCATGCACATACTTTAGTGCAAGGGGGACAAGATCAAAATGTTGGTGTTTCAATCTCTCTAGATCCTCCTTAGTCTCCTAGAGCATATCTTGATCATCAACATATTTGTAGGCAAGACGACGTTATGCATTTTATTCATGGCCTATCTTGTCACATAACATTAAGCAAGGATGAACCCTTAGATGATAAGGATCCTTCTTCCCGAACTACCAAATAAGACATGAATAATGATTATAGAAAAGAGAATTTCCCTAGAAAGGATATCCTTTCTTTATCTAATAAATTGATAATGAAAGCCCTTCTCCTTCACAATTGAGAACATCTTATAAAGTTGCATATGATATAATTTCAAAACAAGGCTATAGAGGACAGCGACTTGGAAAACATGAACGAGGAATTAAGATCCCCATATACCCTCCCACATAATTTACTAAAGAAGACCTAGGCTATCCTAATTCTCAAACATCTATAGAGGATGTTCATAAGGTTCGAATGCTCAAGGAGTATTTTGCTATACATAGAAACTACTACCCATCAAAACATGCTTCTACATCAAATAATCCTCCTCCTCCTTTACCAATTATTTTACCTTAAAAAAACATTCCTTGTCCTTCAACTAGCATAACTTGTCCTACATCTCAAGAGACAAGACCTAGCCATATTGACAATCGAGAAAAAATAGTTACAAGAATCTTTTGGAGATTGAAGTATGATAAGCATGTTATTTTTCCTTTCATAAGATATGATTATAAGAACAAGGAGGGTGATGAGTATTTTCCCTTTAATCGTTGTTATTCTCATTCTCTTGCAAATTGTTCTAACCTCATAATCCATGGGAATAATCTCCTATCCTGGTTTATCAGCCATGGGGATTGTCACTTGCAATGTGTGTGATCGTGAATTATCTCTTGATATTTGAAAGAATTTCTTTGCTTTCTTTTGTTCTTTAGCTTTATTAATCCTTGCAAAAAAATCATCTATGTCTTCTATGGGTTGGATTTCTTGAACCATTTTTTTACTCATTCTTTCTTTTAGCCAATCAAGCATTGTAGACAACTCCATTCCATCTTCTAACCTATTATCACCATTGATTCCTCTCAAGGCTGAAATGATAACTTCAACTTACTCTTTATTTGTAGTTAGGCTTGGATTTCTCAAATCTTCTACCATAATTGTTTTTTTGCCTCTAAGATGATTATTAATTGGTGATGTTCGACCTTGTGAGTATTTGTTTCTCTATTCCATGTTCATCACCCAAGTTGTTCTCTTCTATTGATGTTTGATTCATTTCTAACTCCCTAACTGAGGAAGTACTTGTAACTGATGGGGTAGTGTTTGTTCTTGATTCTTGCATTGAGATTCTGCACTAGCAACTTGCTTCCATGTATTTCTTGCATCTTGAGGATTCTCGATTGCATTCTTTCTTTTCTTCGAGACTTGAAACTCTTCCTTGTTATTCTTTTCTTCGTTACTTTTCATTTCCTCATCTTCCTCAAAGGAAGAATCTTCTTCATCCATTTTGCCATAAGCAAGAGACACCCCTTGATTTCTCAACTTGTTGATTTGCTGATCTATCCACCACCTTGAATTATCTGGCATATCCTTGATCAATGTGTTTAAATATGTAAGCTCGAGTTGTGATCAAATTGGCACGAAGAGAGGTTTGTCTCTTTCCTGCTCATATTGGAGCAACATATGTTCTCCATTATACTTTAGTTTATCTGAAACTAGAAAGACATTGCATCTTTTGATGAAGTCAACTGATATCTTGGACCACATTTTCCTTCTAAATGCAAACTCATGCGTGAAGTTTTCCCAATAATCCTCTATGTCAACTCTATGTTTGTATTTCCTCCCTCCACTAGTATGCATTTTATGATGAGGATCAAAGTGTGATATTTGCTTGTACACTCCAAGTTGATAGAATTCTAGTTCCAAATTAATTGTCTCAGCCACTTGAGTTGAATAACAAGTCTCTACAATCTTACCAATCAAAATAGGAAATGATACCTCAGGCGTATGCTCTTCCTTCTTAATGAAATCAAACACAGATAGTTGCCTTTACTACCTCAAGTAGCACCATCTTGTTGGTTGGGTATTGTGAAATCATATATGGCTAAAATGAACATCCTTGAATTATTATGTATGAGAAAGTGGGAAACTGAATGAATCGAACCTGAACTTTTCCACCAATGCCATAGCTACCTTTGATAATCTTTGGTGTGTCCCTCCTTGCAGTGGACAAGTGATATACATTAAAAATGCATCATTGACTTTTTTATAGTGTTGCTTCTCATGCAGTTGTAGTTGGGGATAGCAATAATATACCTTGAGTTGTCCTTTCTTAATTCCCACTTTGCCCTTGCATATTAGTCATGTATACTTTATATGCCTAGCCTATGCATATACCACATAAGAACTCATGTAAAATATTTTTGTTCTTCCCAATTCTCTCAACTGTATGTCTAGGCTGTCGCTAACCAGATTAGCCCAATTTATCATCTTCAAACCTAAGAGATCTCCTATACATAGAAAAACATTCATGTATCAAATATTGCTCTTTGTGGGCTTCCCATGATTTCATTTAACATGAACACCATATCACTATACTCTTCTTTGAAATCAGTGCACGCAAGGCTCTTGGGTAGCTTAAGTTGTGGTCTCTTTGGTCTGCTCATCCAATCTGAAGTAATGAGGCTCATACATCTTCCAAATGCCTTCTCAAAAAATGTTGATGATTCTTTCTTAGTCATGTTCACCATTTGATCATAATGAGGGATGCCAAATGTTTCTTTGATTGCTTCCTTCGAAAGGTATGCAAGAACCATTCCATTAGGTGCCACTATTTACCTTGCTTGGGGATTGTAATGCTTTGCGCATTCAACCATTAACTCATTGCATTGAATTGCTAGTGGAAAACCAACAACTTAATAAATTTTGTTCTTGATCATGTTGTTTGCTAAGATAGACAATATTTTATCCCAAGCATCGAACATCCTCCTTTTGAGCTTGACTATATCCAATTGCTCCAAGTTGGTGTCTCAAACTTTCTTCCATCTTGATGTTATTTGAGATTTCAAAAAGAAGCCTTTGAGCGCAATCTTCATTTGATCCTTCCTTGAACCTCTCCCAAACATACATTCCGGTACGAAATTTGAAGTCAAAAAATTGATTTGAAAATGAACAAGGTTTAAGAAGATGCCTCTAAATTATTTATTTCAGAATTTAATTAAATTTTGATTTTGTTCAAAAATTAGAATAAACATTTGGATGATTTGTACACCATGATTTGTACAGTTAATAAGAAAATCACCTTACAAATTGGGCATTTCATACTTGACCAAAATTCTGATCACATACTTGGATTATGCTTCCTTGTTTTGATTAGTCTTCTTCAGCAAAGAAAAACGATTGGGCTTTGATCTATGATCAACCCCCCTTAAATTTTCTCTATTTACCAATTTTACCTTCCAATTTCGGCTTGTTAAGTTGACTTTTGAATGCTTGGAAATCTGATGTAGCTGGCCGGTTGATTTATTTGCCTCTTCTTGTGCGAATTAGCTGAGGCTTTCTTCTTTTGATGTGAACTTGTTTATATTTTCCCTTTGTTGTGAATACTGAAACAATTCCTTTTTGTTTCCTCTTTTTAACATGAATTTGGGGAGAGCTGAGCAGATTCTAATTTGTTTTGAATTTTTTGTTTGAAATGCTTATCTCCTTTTGTCATATATATGCTTTATTCCCAATAATCGAACCTCTTCATTGCTAAACACAGCTGACTTGAATCTTAAAAGGCGTTTTATGTTTGTTTCATTAAAATTTGAATTTGGTTACCACTGAACAAATAAGCCGCCCCTCTTTCTTATTAGAATAAACATTTTGTTTGTGATGAAATTCACCTCATTTTGATCTTTTTCCAACCGACTTTGCTTTGATAAATCTCTTTTTCTTTTTTGCTTCAATTAAAATTGTATCATTTTGATCTTCTAAGTCGACATTGCTTGATGTTGCTTTCTTTGTTTTGCAATAAAATCTTCTTCCTTATTTGTGAGGATAAATCCACACCTTTATCCTTCCCTGTTTACCTAGCTTGTTGTGCACCTTCCTTCCATGTTTACTTAGCTTGATCCACACCCCCTTCATTGTTTTTGGAGGTTAAAACTTTACTTAGGCGAATTTGTTTTTTTAGCAATTTTCCTTCCACCTTTGCCTTCCATGATTGTGGAGGTTGATTTGCACCTTACTTCCATATTTTGGAAGGTTGATTTTACACAAGGCAATTTCTTTACAGTGTTAATTTGTTCTTCCTTATTTGCTTAAGTTGTTGTGCACCCCCTTTCTTTCTGTGTGGAAGTTAAGTATTCACTTGAGTGAAATTTTGAATGATTGATTGACTTCCTTGACTTGATATTTACGCTCTTTCAAAGTTGATTGACTTCCTTATTTGGAGAGGTTAGCACCCACCCCCTTTCCACATTTTTGAGATTAGACTTCTCTTTCTTTCTTGTTTAAGCACTCAATCAAGGATCAATTTCTTCCATCCAAACATGAATCTTGAAATTCGCTAATTTTAAAGTGTTGAAAATGGAGGTTTATTTTTTATTCCCAAAAAATGCTCTTCTAAAAAGCAAACCTTGGAAGGAAATTTCCAAATTTGCTTAATATGACTTCAACTTGACAACCTTGGCAATTCTAGCAAAATGATTGATGATATTGACAACATTTTACAAAATTGTCAATATCACGCACTTGACTCTACCTTGCAATCTTGATGACCCTCCACCTTAACGAACTCAATATGTATACTTCTAAAAGCAAAATGATCGATGATATTGACAACATTTGACAAAATTGTCAATATCACGCACTTGACTCTACCTTGCAATCTTGATGACCCTCCACCTTAATGAACTCAATATGTATACTTCTAAAAGCAAAATGCTCTAGAGATCAAAACTTCACTGTCAAACTAACAAGACCCTAAAATGACCAGATACCTAAGCAAGCAAAAAAAAGAGATCCCCATTAGCAATGGGCCTATGTGTGAGAAAAGGTCACAACAATTACATCACTAGGTGCTTTTGATTCCTTTCCTTTATATCTCTCAATGTGAGAGAGAGGTCACATCTCTTCATCATGTATGCCCTTTGGCAAGAGACGCACCCTTTCACCATCACCCTTTAAAACTTCTACCCTTTCAAAGGGGCACAACTTTCACAATCAAATCTACATTTCAGATTCTCCCCTCTTCTAATGAGTTGTCTTCTCCCTTTTATACCTCATATTTGGGGGAGTCACAATGCCTTTTGACCTTTGATTAACTTTAATCAAATTTTAATTCTATTTAATTAAATTCTTTTATATTTTTATTTTATTTTTATTTTTATTCTTTTGTATATTATTATTATTATTATTTATTATTAAATTATATTTTAAAGTAGGGACATTACAATCCCTTTGGTTTGAATGGTTGGGCGTGTTTGATGATTTAAGTCATGGATTATACTGTCTTTGTTCATTATTTTTACATACTTGGTAAGCTATTGTCATAGTCCAACATTTGGTTGTTTGGACTATTGTGCTAGTCCCAATTCAAATATTGGTAACCCTACCCCAATTACATGAAAACCCACTTTTTCCGTTTGTATTAAACTCATAAGATTAAACAATTCATTGAATTTGGATCTAAAAGGTGATGTGGTTGATTCTAAATTTCAATTCCAAACTATAGTGAAGAAATAAGAAAAAATAGAGAAAAAGTTTGCAAAGATTGAATGTAAATAGAAATGATTGAAAATTGACCGGAATTTCATCAAGAATATCTATATTCTTGCATGCAAAAGAAAAACAAGCATGCATAAAAGCAACAAATAACTTGCATGCATGATAATGTATTAGACTGAAATAATATAAATGCAACCATGTTAATGACATGCTATTCAAAAGGTCAAAACAAATTTGCATGCATCCTTTAAATTCAAGATGTTTTAGAGAGTTTCTTTAGTTTACTTGTTTTGCAATTAATATAGTAATGTTTCATGTCCCTCGATATATTTGTAGGATTGGATTCCTTTTAGGTCTATAAATTTCATTAAAAAAATGAAAATAGATCAAAATAAATGTTATTGAGTTCTTCATTTAGAAACATGATCTACACGATGACATCAAAATACCTCTAAGATTATTACATGCACAAAATTAATATTTAGTTGGTTCCTCCATCCATTCACCATTCTTGCCTTGCACATTTCTTTGTACCCAAGACGACATGAAGTCACGTGTTGCTTCAAGTTTCAAAATGTGCATGAACAAAGATAGCAAACAATAAATATTGTGATCAGTTGAAGTATATTGAGAATTTTTGCCAAGCTTGATATATGATTTGGCTATGAGTGTAAAAGTTTTTAAAAACCATATTCCACAAAAATATTTCTGGTAAATATCAGTAATACATTTAAAATTTATCTCAAACTCTTGGACCATGCTATGTGATCAATTATCGAGATCATGATCCATTTTTACGATGTATACATGTGTATGATTACAGATTGGAGATCTATGAATATCTGATTAACAGATTGGAGATCATCTATGCATAAGAGTACTAATTGAAAAGTATTAACAATAGTATAAACATCAAGCCCAGCATGAAAAGTCATGATAAATTCATTTGACAACCAAAAGATCCTATAACCACATCTGCTGCCTAAGTAGCAAATCCATAGCATACACTCTGGTTACTAATTGCTTCTCACTTGTGTTGGAATCAAATTTTATACAAATTTTTCATGAATAACATGAGTAAGCATGTAGACTTTCCAGAAATAATCCATACGAAAAAATAGAGTGCTTGAATTTCATTCGATGCCATTTGAGCATTCTGAGCAATAGAAATTTGCGATCAAATCATATCTACCAAAAGGTTGAAGGATTAATCCAGAAATGACTCTATTCTATTCACTTTTATTTACCAGATTGTTGACAGATCCTTCAACCATTTAAAATATGTCCATAGCTCATATGGAAAAGAATAACCTACAGAGTCTTGAATCCTTTGATGCCTGAATTTCATTATTTGATCTAATGAACCGTTTATAGTTTTTCTTTACAATGACATTGAAGGACTGAATAAAATACCTTATACATGATATTATTTAGACATGGTACAAATAAAATTTGTGGCATGGCATCAGGGTTTTGAATATATCTGGAGGAATCTTTGAATAGCATTGCAAAGTGATGTAAGGATTCCAATGTGTAACTTGTAACATAGAAGCCATACTTGGCAAAAACAAAGGCAACATATTGACATCGGTCTAGATCTTGTCCATAACTGACACAGAAAGCAAGAAAAAAGCCTTACAGATATATAACATTCAGTGGTCATCAAAATGATGAAACTTACAAAAGCCTTATAGATACATAAGAGAGTCCTTTATTACATTTTGATAATTATCAGTAGTTGGAAAAAAGCGTTCTTCATGAAAGTGGTACAGTAGCGAAACTTAGAAGATAAAGATAAGTTATAACAATGCCTTGGCCTAGAATTGTCCCCTGCCCTTCAACACCAGTCCAATCCTTGAAGAATCTGATAATTTTTTATTTTGAAATTCCATCACTGCTCCAAAATGCTTGCTTTAGGAGATTGTATTATCGTTAGACTTGATTTCAGTATCGTATTGGCCAAATCTTTTAAGGAATTCTTTCTCACTTAATTGAAAAATTTTAGTCAGACTGGGTAGAGGCTTGGATTGTTGGTTTGTCCTCAGATATTTGAAGACTTCATAACGGGGTTTGAGCCTTTTCTCTACACTATAACTCAAAAAAAGAGGATATGGAGCAAAAATCCTGGGCATAAGACCTGCAATGTGTATCAGGAAATCGATGTTTTCCTTTACTTTCTTAGTTGAACAACTCAATATTATAGGGTTACCCTTGAGAATTAGAAGAATTTCCTCCTCTGCCAGACCAAGGCTCGCCATATGCTTAATCTTCTTTTCCAGGGTTTCAAAACTTTGGCTAATAATTGCATAAAGGGCTCGCAAAAATGCTTTGGAACCTTCCGAAATGCCTATATTATTCTTCACGTACTCCACTTTAGGTTTCACCTGCTTCTCGAAATCTGTCGTCAAAAGCTCAGATACCGTTTTGAGAGCAAGACACAAATGTACAGTTGAGCCAAATAGGTTTCTAAGATTGGTGATTCTAGGATATATAGTGTTTTCTAAGCTCATGGTAAGCAATCTGGGGTTGCGACATATAATTTGTCGCATTTCTTGGGTAGCCAAGCCCAAATTTTTCAGGAATTCCATCTTGGGCTTCAACTGCCCATTCGCAGTGGCCGAAAGAATGGTTGGGTTTCTAACAATGAGGCTCTTAAGCTGGTTGTTAGTAAGTTCGAAATCCTTCAACAGATGAATGGCTTTTCTAGCAGTGTGGTCGGATTTCTTTCTCAACAGCTTTGGTTGTCTTCTCATGACAGTTGTCACTTGAGAAGAGGAAAACCCACATTCTTTTATTAAAAAACCTGAAATGACATTGAGGAAGGGAGTGGAAGGAAATGATGATGGTGATGAAAGTGGTGAGAACTGTAGAAATCTTAAGGATTGCAGCGAAATTGTTGGAGGGAAGCTTGAAAAACATCTTATTGAACAAAGAAAGCATTTAGGATAGAGAACTACCATTATATCTATTGAAAAATACGAGCAGAGGAGAGCGAGATTTTCGTCACTGCAACTTGCGGCGGCCAGAGAGATTTAAAGACATCCGATCAAAGCTTTCTTCATCATCTAGGATTAGGGTTTCTTAGCAGGCATTTCAGACAAGATGATTATAACGTTTCCATAAAAACCCTTCTGAGCTCATCATGTCCCCCTTCTTTGCGTTTAGCTCCCCACAGCACTTTTCTTATTCTTTATTTTGGAGTAAGAGTTTTTCATTTTAGGGAAATTATTTTGCCCATAACAATAGTATTACCAATATATCTTGTTTTTTAACATCTATATATGCATACTTTACTTCTTGAAACATTGCATTATGTTTAATATTTTATGAACAATTAATAAAATACTTAACAAAAAACAAACAATTAAAAATAAATCATTTTAAATGAACATTTAATATTATACTTAATACAAAATAAGCTTATTAGGAATATTAATAACGTGCTAAATCATGAATTAGTAAAATTGATATATTAACAAGATTATGAATCTGCTTAGAATTAATAATATAAAATATAAAATGAAAAAATTCATGCTAATTCCATATTATACCATTTTTATGCAAGGCTATTGTAGGGAGATCTTATTATTACTTAAGTATATTTGTATTCCCTTCGATAATGGTTTGATAAGTGAATTACGCAAATAAAAAAATATGTTATCCTCTACAAGAAAATGAACTTCTATATATGTTTCTCATAAGTTTATGCTTCATTTGCAATTTGAAAATAGACCCAACATACATTAGTTTCATTATTATTCGGACTATAGCTATATTGGAGCATACTTTTAAAAATAATAGTTGCCATTGATTTGTCATTTTAGATGGCTTGTGAATAATTAATATAATATTTTTCTTTTTTCAAATTCCAATCTTTTCTTCTTATTGATTATGAGACTCTTTTAGAAAATTTAGTAAGATCCTTTCATACTAATATTAATTTATTGCTGAGTTTGGCTTAAAATTATAGGAAAGTTAGTAAGATCCTCTCTCTCTCTCTCTCTCTCTCACACACACACACACACACACACACACACACACACACACACACACATTCACATTCACCTCAAACCCTATATATCTCCCTCTTCCTATCCTTCTCACTTCCTCGACTTGATTATCTTCTTGATTTAGAGGTTTTCTTTTGTCTTTTGATCCCTATATTTGGAAGCATAGTTAATTTGAAGTTATCACTTGATTTATTGACATTACACTTTAGATTTCTAAAATTAGTCTTAGTTTTAAAATTCTTTCTATTTTTATTTTTTGAAAATAAAAATATACCCAACATACATTAGTTTCATTATTATTCGAACTATAGTTATAGTGGAGCTTACCTTTAAAAATAATAGTCGTCGTTGATTTGCCATTTTATGGATGGCTTGTGAATATAAAGTTTAAACAATCGACATGATAGGTCCTCATGTTGTAATTATAATATTTTTCTTTTTTCAAATTCCAATCTTTTATTCTTATTGATTACGAGACTCTTATAGGAAAGTTGGTAAGATCCTCTCTCTCTCTCTCTCTCTCTCTCTCTCTCTCTCTCTCTCTCTCTTGTGTGTGTGTGTGCATACATACATACATGCATACACACATACATGTGTGTGTATGCATGTACACACACACATGTATATGTATATGTATATGTATATGTATATGTATATATATATATGTATATGTATATGTATATGTATATGTATATGTATGTGTATATGTATATGTATATGCATATGTATATGTATATGTATATGTATATGTAGATGTATATGTACATACATACATACATACATACTGTTAGCCCTATTTTTAACTTGCAAAATTTTAAACGTTCATGTCAAACTCCTCAGATTGATAACCTCCTCACTAAAAGTATCTTCCATCATCTACAAGCTCTTTGAGTTTTAGTTGCAAAATGCAAAGGCACATACTAGGCATGTGAGTAGTATAATAAGTATTTCTCAAGGAATGTCATGATTGCATGATATACCATAATGGTAAAGCTCTCAAAAATGACAAATGTGTTCATAAACATATCATTTAATTGAGATTATTGTCAGGTATTCTCATCGATATGTCATGCATAGGCATTTTTAAGGAGGCTCTCAAATGTATAACAACAAGTACCAAATGAAGCGGTTATTAAAACTTGATTTGTCACTTCGCATAATTGCCCAGGCCGTCCAAGTTTCCAATGAAATAAAGAAGTTAAGTTGTTGAAGATAGAGCTTTCATCAAATTACATATCAAAATGATATTTATCAGTCAATTTACAAAGATTTGAAAGAGATTGATTCACTCCACTTAGTTCTTCATTTGTCGGTGAGTTGTTCAAGTCTCGAAGGATGCTGATGCATTACAAGTATGAAAAGTTGTTGCAGTTTTCAAAGATCTCAATGATATAAAGTATCTGCCATCATTCACAAATCATCAACTCATCGGCAAGTTGCGACACTTGTGCAAATCATCGATGAGGAGGCTAGCAAGTGATTCACGAAATGCAAAGAGGGAAGTGAAGGTGCTTTTGGCTTGTTTGGAAAGTTCTCCAAGAAGTCGATTGGAAAAGTTAGTTATCATAACTAACTTGACAGAACCACAAAATTAGTTTGTTGAAAGAAATAAACTTTAAAACAAATGCAACCAGCAAGGGTATAGTTGATTTCTGCATCTTTTGGTGGAATTATTTGAAGTGATGTCACCTCATGGAATATTTGTCAGCACACCTCAAAAGAAATGTGGTCTCATGGCACACTCATAGAGCAGGATCCATGATTAAAATGATTTAGAAACTTTCAAAGCAAATGCATCAGGTAGAAATGCATGCAAGGAAGCGACCAACAAAAAGTATCAAATCGATGTCATCCCATCGAATGCAATGGTTGCAAGTTTTGCACAAAATGGACTTTTGGGGTTTGAGAAACTTTCGAGCAAGTACAATTTGTGGGTGTAAAGACACATTCCACAATCATAGCATGTACTCTTTCTCATCATCTATATTTATCTAGCAATTTATCTTGTTATTTTCCATAGGCGAGTTGTGTCTTTTGGCCAAGTCATGAAATGATTTGAATGATTCTTTTCAGAAATTTTGTGTTCTTTCACAAGTTGCCGAACTTGTGAGACTCACCGAAGGAGGAGTTTTCAGTGCACATTATAATTGTCTTCAACAGTCAAAATCACCATCGACAAATTTACTTTGTAAACTACAACAAATCACCGATGTATTCTCACTCATGGAAGAGTTATTCATTCTATCTCATACATCGACAAGTTGATCGAGTTGTCTAATACATCGATGGATGAATACAAACGTTTATTAAAACTAGTATATTGGCTCTCTAGGAAATGACGACATACTTGTGGGTGATTATTGGAATCAAGAACTCTAACCGGCAAGATAGCCAACTTTAATGCAAAGTTTGCGAAGAACATTCATCGACAAGTTACTTTTGTCAAGAAGTAGCTGATATCATCTCAAATGAAGGTTGGTTATTATAACTAACCCTACCACAATTTCAAGATTCAACATCGAATATTTATGATGAAATGCTTTCAAGAGCTTCTCAACAAATCTAACTACCAAGATCATGGAAGGAATGCAAATGGTGAGTGTAAGGCCATGTTCCATGATGATATTTAACATTATCACCTCCGTACCTAAATGGAAGCAGCAACAAATTTCCAGATTGAAGCAAATGTACATACAAAATGTGGAGGCATAAATAGCGCTCATGAATTGTTTGTAAAATAATTAAAAGAGACATGTCATTTCATAGAATGCTTTCATTTGTAGTTACCCTACCATGCCGATTAGAGATAAGAAAGTGTTAAGAATGCTCGACAAATATTTCAAATTGATTCCATTTTATGGGATGCAAGACTACATGTTATGGACACCCACCGAAGCACACCAGATAGTAGAAGTTCATTTGATATTATAATTTCAAATGCTCCGACTGACATGACTACAAGTCATGAAAGCATTTGCATAGAAAAAGATCCATTTGATAGATTGCCTTCAAAGATACTGCGTCCCATTTAATGCAATGATTCACAAGATTTTCAGAATATAGATCCCTTGAAAAGACTTTACAAATTTTCAAATAAATGATATTACACGAGTTGAAATGCATGCAAAGAGACCAAGTGGCCTGATTTGTTTGACAAAATTCTTCAATGAGATGCTATCCCAAGGAACGAAATGAAATGAGATTGCTGAATGCACACAAAATCAAGATGTTGAAATGGCCTCATAAACCTTTAGGCAAAGGTAACCTGTGAGCAAGAATGGGAAGCTTTAGAGCTGGTTTTGGAGACCAATCAAAGCATAAAAAAATGGAGGATTTTAGTGTGACGTGGTTGCTACAAATGCTCTCATAGACATGCATAAAAAAAATGTGGAAGCATAGCCGAGGCATGTGAAATATTCGGCATGATGTATCAAATAAATGTTGTTTCATCACAACATATACAAAGAATGAATTTGTTGAAAAGGCTTTAGAAACTTTCAAGCAAATACAATAGGTCGAGTTAGAGGTGTGACGGTTGTGTGGACGTGTTTCTTGGTGGATGCAGTGTATGTCCTTGCTGCTTATCGAGACTTACATTGTTTGCCAGAAGTTGAAGATTATGGTAAAAAAAAGGGGAGTTGATACATTGTTGTGTAATTCATGTAGAGCATTTGTATCAATAATTTGTGGAAGTTGTGACCATATACACTTTCATGCTCTGCAATATATACACAATATTTTTTTTGAAAATTGATAGAAACTTCCAAGCAAATGATGTCGGCAGGAGTAAAGCCAAGTTCACTGCATTTGTCAATTTCATCATTGCTTGTGTGGGAGCATGCATCATAGCATGAAGGGCATTTTATCTTTGTCAGATGTAGTAGTTGGAATATGTTTTCTTGAAGTTTAAAGTTATTGATCAATAGGTAGTTTGTGGATCAAGAGAAGACAAAGTGCTTGTTCTAGCAAAATATGATGAGTCATCCTTTCTCAAAAGTAGCCTTTTCGAAAATATGACATGTCACTTTTTGTAATTAAAGTTAGAATTTGGGCTTTTCTTTTGTGAAAGTTAGGTTAATCCTGACTTTTCTTTGTAAAGGGTAGTTATTTTAAGTAGTTAATTAGGTAGTTATCCTAAATGGTTATCAAAAGTTAGTTATGTTAAGTGGCTATTTAGGAATCTATTCTAAGTAGTTACTGTTGGCATTATACACTCAGATGAGAATGGTTGATGTTGTCATTGATGGCAACCAACTGGTTACATGGTTCACATGTTCTACCGGCAACAAACTTCACCTATTGGCACGGGCAGTCACTACAAGGTTTATTCACACCAGCATCCAGTCTACACCGACAGTAGTTCATACCAGCAGTCTAAGCCGACTCGGAAATAATATTGTTTTGTATTGTAAATATATTTGTATAGCCGATATGATGTATTGTAAAGACTCATATATGTATGAGATCTTGTAGGTCAGTTTGTTATGTAAGAAAAATAAGATGAATGTAATTAGGTAATGAAATTAGCGGTATATGAGATATTGTAGGTTATGATACCAGATAGTTGTTTATGCATTTTGAAGTATCTATTTTGAGAGCGAATAAGAAGCAAAGCAGAGCGAAGACTATTCTGTGAAAGAAGAATCATTTACCAGCAAGGTTTTTGGTTATGGTATCAGATAAAGCTTAAACCGGTACTGAATCCAACATTGCAGATG